>NW_011967144.1:574237-585620 GCF_000949405.1 Vollenhovia emeryi
AGCCGGGCCTTAGGCCTAGTTTCACCAAACGCTTAACTTTAATCTTGATTTAATTCATGCTTGTCTCTTTCTGAAGAAACAGTTGGAAAGAGACAAAGAATGAATTAAGCTAAGCTTAAAGTTAAGCGACGTTGGCGAAACCGGGCCTTAATCAGCATGCAAATGTGCGCTTAATCAGGGCGCGATACAACGCAGCCGGCACACGACTCGCCGCTATTTTCGCAGTACTCGCGAGGATTCACGCTGTCCAAATACGCCGCGCGACCGCGGGGAGTTCGTATCGAACTACCGGGTACGCGTGAGAATAATTGCCGGCGTTGCGGTGTTTCGTGGAAATAACGGGAAAACGCGAGGCGCGTAAGAAATTAGAATAACGGTGCACGCACGCCGCGGCGTGTTTGTTTTTTCTCTTTCCTTTTTTTTCCCCCCGTCATGACTAATGACGGGCGCATCTCGCTCGGTGGACCGCCGCGGCGGTTAATTTATTCCACATACGTCGCGCGCTCGCGCTCGCTTCGCTGCTCAATTCGATAATTGTCGGACGATTCATTGACTGCCGCGCGCGCTTTTGCAACCGGCCGTCGACGATCCTTCCAGCGGCGGCGACGGCGTTCCCGCTCATTTTCGTCCGGCAAAAATTCGTCATTCTCGTTGCGCGCGGCATAACCACGGCGAGTAATATTTACAAAACGATGCGCGAGCGAACGTCAATTGTCGCGTATATAAATAAATATGACGAGTCGCGGGGGCTGCATTTATGCCGCGATGGAAATTTGAGTCCCCGACCCGGAAAGTCACGAGCCTAGCGAGAATAACATTCCGTCGCTCCCCGTCGTCTCGCGGGCGGGACCCGTCTATAACGTATCCCCCGGATTGAAATTCGTCCGTATCGATTCGGACGTGTCCCCTATAGAAAAGAGACGAAGTCAGGTGTTTTAAAGGCCGGATATCCCCGCGTTCCGTTTCACTATATATTTATGAAACGCTTGCGGAGAGAAAATATATCTCATTTAGCTCTGTAAAAGATTCAATTGCCAAGATACTAGATGTCAAAGGTCCGAGGGATAAGACGGACAGCGGCGGAGCGTCGGGAAAAATCGACGCTTTATTTATTACAATTATTTCACGCTCTCCGGCTTTTCTACGGTGGGCGGGCGAGGGGGGCGCGTCCCGCGCGCAATAAATATTCCCGTACGTCCGCGCCCGCGCTCGCCAATGACGGCGACGAACAAGATGCGAAACGAGTTACCGATCGCGCACGTGCCACCGAGACCATAATTGCCTCGGGCTTAACGACTGATTTCCGGTTGGCCCGATACCGCGGGCGCGCACGAAAACGGAGGGGGGGGGAGGAGGAGGAGGAGGGAGAGCGGAGTAGGAGAAAAAGAGACGGAAAGGAGAGGGCGATGCAGTTTCCTGGCGAGCGATAAACCACGTCGGTTATCGCACTGACTGAAGTCCGTTGCGCAACGGTACGGGTATTATCTAAATAACAATAACAACAATAACAACGGTCGTTATACGCGCTGGTGCATCGTCGTCGGCGTCTGTCGGCCCGTCCGCGCGCCCGTGGCGAGCTTACATAAGTTTGGGAAACGAGTTTTCTACAAAGTGATAAACGCTATCGCCCCCCCCCTCCCACTCCGGCCGGGCGCGTATCTATATCTATATAGCGCGTATATATATATTTAATGTGCGCCGTGCATTTATCGCAGTCTAAACTATGTCATTGTTTGAGTTGCAACGCAATTATCATATACTTACATATATTTTATCTTTGTTTACTTCACCTCCTATTTTTCTC
Source organism: Vollenhovia emeryi (assembly GCF_000949405.1). Lineage (NCBI taxonomy): Eukaryota > Metazoa > Arthropoda > Insecta > Hymenoptera > Formicidae > Vollenhovia > Vollenhovia emeryi. Next base: position 576,042 of record NW_011967144.1, read on the forward strand.
TCCGCCAGTCACGTTTTATCGCCCGCCCGCGTTATCTCGCCCGCTCGCGCGAGCGTGCACTATAACGTAAAAAAATACGCAAGAGACGACGGGAGGGGCGGGCGGAGGGGGCGGGGGAGGGCCTTTTCATTTATAACGAAAGCAAAACCGCCGGAGGAAGCAGTAATGCGTCTCCGACTGAATTAACAGAAGTTATCAGTAACTCCGGGTTGAATTTGTATTTTTAGATGTAATCACGCGAGAGGCGAGAAATTCGACGAGAGCAGGGAGGGAGGGAGAGAAGGGAAGGGGTAGGGGGGGGGGAGGGCACCGATCGTAAATTTACTCATGCGTGGCGAACATTACATCTAAACTCGTTCCGAGGCGAGGGACTTTACGTGTGTCGCGCGTACGTGTGTCCTAGAATATATAAAATGAATTTTGCACTATCCCACTTTCCGAAGAGGCATCTGCCGTCGGCGTCCGCCTCGCATACTAGTAGAATGTAACGGAGATAAATTGTCATGCGTGTTTGTTCATTTATGCCGCGGCAATCACTATTAATTCGACATGATAACTAGAGACTGGTTTATTAGACATGAAGTATTTATTATTGCCGCGAGACATTGGTTTCCTGCGACCGACACGAAGATTGCCTCACTAATTAACCATCCCGATAGAAAATACACAGTAATAGTGCGACACTGAATGAATTAACGTCCGCGCGTAACCGAACAATATGCTACGATTTATGGGAAAAGCCGAACGCTTCTACATCACGAATTTCTTTCTCCCTCTCTCTCCCTTTTTCCTCCGGCGAAAAATACAATTTCGCATTGCACCATAAAAATAATTTACAGCATAGTAATGTGAGTTTTAACCTATTTAACAAACCGACTGCGCTCGATACTTTAGCTACAAATTGTTATAACTGGCACTCGGTTCCTTCGCGCATAAAAGCCAATTAACATCCAGGCGTACTTTCTAATCTATTTACATTTTATTCTCTTGCGTTTCCTACGATTTTATATTCCTATTGTTCTTAGAGGAATTTACATGTTGGAATAGGAATAAATTCCTCTCGCTCTTGCTATCCTCTCTCTCTCTCTCTCTCTCTCTCTCTCTCTCTCTCTCTCTCTCTCCGTTCCACATTCGCGTATTTTCCGCAATACGTTCTGCAACCGCGTTCATGGAAAAACACGCACACGCGAGGGATAATTACCCGTTAATAGCTCTTAATTTATGAAATAATTTATTATATAACACGGGCCAGGATGGAGGAAGGGGGCAATGGCGGCGGTAAATGCGATATGCGAGAGCGGCGTGAGCGCGAACAACACGGGGAGAAGAAAATTGACGCGCGGTGGCGGGAGAGAGAGGAGCGACGAGATGTTGTATTGTTGAAAATTGCGAGCGCGTGGATGAGAGAGAGAGAGAGAGAGAGAGAGAGAGAGAGAACATTTTTTTCTCGCTCGTTCTCGCGCGCGCCGCGAAAAAATCGCGCGATCGGTAAATATCGACGATATAAGACTCCTGCGCTGAAGAAAAATCTAGTTGCATCAATTAAAAGTCTGATAGATTCAACCAGTCGTCTGTTAGAAAATGGACGAATCAGAATCCCTCCTTTTACCGGATGTGTAGCGATGTATAGCGAACTTCTGGTTATGAAATACCGAGCCCTATCGTGCTAACTAGAAATTCCGTTTGGTTTAACCAAAATACATTCTATCGTGCACGTCTCGGTGATACAATCGGAGCATTTTTCTCGGCGTACGTCGCGCTCCAGGTGGGTTCCTTGTTAATCCGACAATTGCTTCATTTCCAATGAAAAAAAAAACAATAGAGCGGAGATGTGGCGTGTTACTCGCGCGGGTTCGGGCGGAAAAATGGATCTCGTAGTGAATTTTTGTTCGCGCGGAAAGCTGTAACGCGAGCTGTAACCGACTTTGCGAAAAAAAAACTGATCTTATTTTTAAAAGGAGACGCTCCGATCTGAACACAAGCCACGATCGGAGATCAGTCCGCCTAATTTGCCCCCCGAGACTTGGAAACATTCCTTCGTAACGTACTATAAGTCGCGAAGACTCGGACGACACTCGCCTTCTCACTCGCCGCTCGAGCCTTCGGAAGGAGCCGATCGGTCCGCGCACTTATCTTAATTGATTGGCAGTAAAGAGTATTGCATCACGGCGCAGTAAATTATTGATAAGCGACATTATTGCCGGCCCAAGGATAGTTTTTCCTGCGGGCATCTGCGCTCGCGCGAATTCGCGCTCGGCATTGTTTTATAGTTTGCCCGCGACGAGAGAGAATATTTTTATCCGTCACAACGCTCGGGCGTCGCATCGCGTCGCTCCTCTCGTCTCCTCTCCTCGTCTCCGTCACAGCGCGCGCGTCTCCTCCCGCCGTCCTCGCCGCCCCCCTGCCCTCCGTCCCGACGACGACTACTCCCGCCGACAGAAATAAATTGTACATTGTGCATAATAAAATTGGTACTGTTACGAATGATATGTGCATTATGCGCGCCGAGTTTTACGAACGTACCGTCGCGCAACGTTATGAAGGTTACCGTATTATTGCAGCCTTCGCAATCTGCATTGTTGGCTCTCCCGCTTTTAATACTCTTTATTGTCTCTTTTATAACCGGAATGACGCGTTTCTTTCAGCGCCGGATAAATTACACGCAGCATTGTGCCCTCTAATTTTAGAGGGAAAACGGGGAAGGAATGCGCGCGCGCCCGCCCGCGCGGACCGCGTCGCGATTGAAAAAACTGCCGAATCACATACTACTACTATTGCCCGCGGCCGATAACGGTCCTCTTTCTCTTGCGTAATGGTCCTTATCGCCTGTGTTACGCCGGTCGATTATCCGCGCGCCTTTTCTCATTTTCGAGAAACCCCCCCCTCTCTCTCTCTCTCTCTCTCTCCCGGTCTTGAGATCAAACGACAAACTGATGAGAATATTTTCGTGAGCGAGCATCCTCGCGCGCGCGAGCGCAGGAATATTCTGATAATATTCCGAGAATAATCCCGAGTGCGCGCGTAAGGATATTTTTCTAAAATTGTCCCAGGAATGTTCTAAGGAGATTCTAATAACAACCGGAGGATATTCCGAGAGTATTCCGAGAATCCCGTGGAAGCATTCTCTCTCGCGGGAGGCACGCTACCGCTTTGCATTACTAATCACAAGACGTAGGAAGGGGTGGGGGGGGGGCGAGGAGTCGCGCGGCGTTTTTCGCCGGACCCCCCGATGCATCGCGATCGGGCCCACGCATCGTCGCCTCGGCGAGCGCGATCGATCCCTCCGCTCGCGCGGAGCAACGCCGAGCGCAACGCGGAGCGGAGAGGAGCGCGAGCCGACGAGAGGAGGAGGCGGCGGCGGCGGCGGCGGTGGCGGAGGAGGAGGCTTACGTAACGCTCGCCAAGACACACACGGCTACACGCGTCTCGTATGATATAATGTTGTGCAAAACATAAGCGTATTCAGCGTAAGCGCTAAGTAGCGTTAAGTGGGTCGGATTTACTCTCCGCGCCTTATTATTTCTACTTTATATTCTAGCGACTGTGCGACCGCCGCTGCTGCCCGCCGCCGCTGATGACTGTGTGCGAGTATGCGAGTCGCGCGGCGGGTAGGATGTGGCTTATTGGCGCAAATCTGGGTTATATTATTCGCATCGGTAGGAAGTACCGCGCGATGCGCACACGCGCGCCCGCGTGTTCGCGGCGTGCCGATCGTTGGAGATCTCCCGCACTCTCTTCCACGGTCACGAACGTTACCGCGGGGACCCTGGCCGAAACGTCGCGTCGGCGAATCCGCGCGTCTTTGGAGAGGCGGACGCACAAATTAAATATAATCTTCCACCACGATTTCGCGAGCGAGTTGCCGCGATTTAGGGACGACAATTCATTTTTACGACGAGATCGAGCGTAGCGTCGACGCGCGGAAGGATTCCGAGAAGAATTGCGCTCGATTCTGGGATTTTCCAGCGGCCAGGCGTATTACGCTTAACGTCACTTGTCACGTAATGCACGCATCGCGCATAACGACGATAAGCTCCGATGAAGCAAAAAATCGTTATACATAAATTATTGAAATCTGAATTGGCGGAAAAAAAAATCCCTGTCCGCTGTATAATGTAACGCCACTGGGACGCGTCCGCTCAATTTCTCTATCTGTCCCCGCGTCCCGTGTCTTTACCGCCGCGCGAACGTCTTTATCCGAGCAGCTGGATATTTTCTTATGCGCGCACGCGCGCGCGCCGAGAGGCCCGCGCGCGTATTGCTTCAGCATTGTATCCTCGGCGACGCTGTTTGTATGGCGAAATGCGCAATCGCCGGGAGAGAAACTGTACGGCGTACTTAACGGCTCGCTCGCGCTCGCGCTCGCCCGATGCGTAATAACTTATCTACGCATAAAGCGCGCGCGCGCGCGCGCCCGCGCGCTCGCGTACGCCGCGGTGAAATCTGCATATAATATTGATGTAATTCGCCATTAGAATGGCGACGGCACGGTCTAGGATGTGGGCTCTATTCTGCACGCGGTCGGCTGAATGGACCGGTTCAATTAGAGAATCATAACTTGCCCTGATGGGGCCATCCTGGCGGACATTACTTTACGTAGTACGGCCCTGGATCCGAGCGGCGTGTATGCCGTTTTTATTATTGTCGTCGTCGTCGCCGCCGCCGTCGCCGCCGCCGTCGTTGTCGTCGGGGATAATCGATTCATCCGCTTGTTTACACTCCAATGCAATTTTCATTAATTAGGACACTATGTAAATACACGCCGTCTTGAAATTACGTAACGCGCGCGGGCGTCTTTCTCGAGGCGCCTAAGAGCGGTACCGATATTGGGGGAGGATTTTCACTCGTACCCGCGCGCACGCCGTACGGCCGATTATAAAATAATGTGTTTGAATAACGTACGTGTTGCCCGTGGAAAAATTCGCCGGCTAATAAAGTAACGGCCGCCGATCCCTGGTATAATAAATTACTTGACAAAAGAACCGCGCGATTGCGAAAAGAAATCGTTGTTCCATCCGGTCGCCCGGGAAAGATATCGAGGTTGCGAGAGACTCGAAACGGGAATATTACAATAGCGACTTTTTCACGGTGGATTTTATTGCGCTGTCAAGCGAAATGGAATGCGTTTCACGGCGTTATTATGTTCCGTTTATTTAGACACACGCATAACCGAGATAAGAATGCGAGATTTTCCAGAACGGCGATCGAAACGCTTTGCCGATTAATGACTAATTGCGGCCGCTCTTAGCAGCGGCTCACGCGATCCTACCATAATGAATCGATACGCGTGCTCGCGCACTATCCATAAATGCATTTGCAAATTGAAACGTCAATCAATCCTTTGGAAACGCCCGAGCCCCGCGCGATTGGCGCGGAGTTTTCATCGTTTCCATTTCGCCTCACGCACGTCACGAAAACCTGGATATATGTAGGTGCGAACTCGCGTAAGGGACAGTGTTTATTGCCTACCTCCGGGAGCAAATCGATCTCCCGGTCTTTGTCCGTTTCGCTGGAAAGTAGGCTGGACGTAAAGAGTAATAGACGGGCCGTAAGGAGAGCTAATTAGACGAAGAAATGATAAATTTACGGCGCTACTTTCAGAGGCGTGATTAAAGGCTAATTATCTCCGGTTCGATCTCGCGCGCGGACGTCGATCTCGACGCGCGGTCGCAAAACTATCGAAACGCGAAATATAATATACATTACGATTGTAACATATACAGCGGATATTACGATTTCTCGTAATTGCATAGAAATGTAATTTCGAGTGCCAATTTCGGGCAACTCCCCGCGCCACGTCCATTTCGGGGCGATTCGGTTCGACGGTTCGCGTTCCTCGGCGCGCGAGAGTCCTCTCCTCTCCCGATATCCGCCTCGGAGCTATCTATCCTTGAACGTAACCAGGTGGCTGCGCGCACACGCGCGATCGTAACGAGATTTATAATCGCGTCGAGGAGACGCGAGAGAGTTTGTGCAACGCTTATATCAGACGACCCACGTTTCGTGTCACGACGAATCGCATTATGCAGCATTATATGCGTGTTACGATAATAATAACGACAACGACGGCGGCGGCGGCGGCGGCGGTGGCGACGGCGGCGACGGCGATGACGACGACGACGATGATGACGACCACTATAGTAATGGATTTCATTATCGCCTACTCTCCTGTTCGTACCATCGCACACCGTTTCCTACCCTTCCCACCCTCCCTGCGTCTGACTTCTTCCATCCAGCGCCCCAACGGGGTCACCGGGGAGCCGACGACGACGCCGACGACGATGACGACGACGTGGTGGACGACGTGGCGCCGATTCGCGAATCTAACGACAGGCAGATGCTACGCCCGGAGCCGCGCGCCACGTACGGCTCTAATTACTATCGTTATCGCATTTGCAGCTTTAACCTATTTAATAAGTCGCAATCTCGCTCGGATACTGCCGGCAGCTGCGCGCGGACGTCGCCTCTACCGGGTGGCATGCACGACCGCCGTTTACGCGCAACATTGCGAGTACCGTAACGGCGTTAATCGTGTACGGTGTTGCGCGGCAACGAGAACCGAAATGTAAAGAACCCGACGGGAGTAATCTGTAATCGATTGTTGCACGCGGTCCCTCTGCATTTCGACAAATGTAATATGCAATAAGTACAAGTGACTCGAAAACTAACATTCACCCTCGCCGCTGCCCAGCGATAACGCAGGCAGAGCTTCGACAAACAAGAACCGCGGAGATTGGGTAATGGCATAATCGCAACGATACCCCCATCGGTACAATAGATAATAGCGCTTTCCGATTCGTCCTCCAGTAACATCTTCGCAAAGCGAGTATCAGTCGCGTATCTCGCGAACCCTCGATAGGCAGATTACGACGTCACGCGCGGATCAGAATTAATTCGGGTTCAAGAACGCCGCAAAAAGACGCGATAACCGATCGGCGATCCGTCACAGCATTCAATTTACATTCATTCATACGGTCGCAGCTGGCGCGGCCGCCGGCCGGCCGGCCGCGCGCGCGCTCATTCATTCATCGCGCAAAAATCCCGAGCCGCGCTCGCGCGCGCGCTCTCGCAAAAAAGGGGAAAAAAGATCTCGTTTCGCGGCGGCTCGCACGATACCGATCCCGGACGCGCAAAAACCAGTGTCCACCGGCTTCTTACCGGTTGTCACTTACACGCCTGCGTAACGGCCTAATGATAGCGCGGCCGGTCGTGATTCACACGCGGCGCACGATAAATCCTGAATGAGCTGAATATACTCCCGATACGCGAACGAAAGGCGAAGAAACCCGAATGACGAGCCATGCAAATTATCCAGTCAGTGAACCGTTGAAAAACACACTGCCGTTACACGCCGCTATACGACGTGCATAAGCGGGATGGGGAGGGACGCGCGGGGACGGGCGGATCGATTGATCTATCGAGAGCTGCTGCCGCCGCCGCCGCCTCCTTCTCCTCCTCTTCCTCTGCCTTCGTCGATCGCACCTTCGTTGATTCGAGATAAGCCGCCGATCGGGCTGATAATTGCAGATGCCTAACGATTGTTCGCGATTAACGTCGGTCGTTAACGATCGCTACCGTGTAATTCGAGTTGTTCAGGCGGGAATAAAATATTTCACTCGCGGCTTAAACGTCCGCGGAATCCCTCGCGTTCATCGGATCCTTTTCCCCGCGTCAGCCTTACCGAAATTCGATTCTTCCGATACGTCGAATTCGTCGGTGTCGCGCGCGGACCCGCCCCGCGCATGCACGCTAATTAAATTTTCCATTTCAACAAATATATATATATATATATATATACATATATATACGCCGGCCGCTTGGGAAGAATTAAAGGTTTTACCGAGCTAAGCGAAAAAGAAAGGAGTTTCGCCTGTTTCAGAAAAATTGACCGCTCGGAGAGGATTAATCCTCAGAGAGTGAGGATCGCGTCGCGTTTAAAACGGAAGAGGTGGAAAAAAAAGGGAGATATCGATCGCGCTCGCTCGCGCGCGCACGAATTAATGACACGGAAAATAAGAGATTTCGCCCGGAGATAATTTCCGCGATCACGAATTAGAACGTGACAATTTTCGCGGTGCGTTGTACCGCGATCCGTCGCGCGGGGCGGAGGGCGGGGGCGGCGGAGGGCGCAGTAAGACGGGCGGACCAAGGGAGGAGGGACGGCGAGTTTTCGCGGCTGTCACATTACGCGCCGCTCTATTATTGATAACGAGTGTTCCGGCGGGTTAAAAAAAAAAAAGCCCGGCTAATTGATATTTTGATCCGTCGCAATTTCGCCCGCGAGGTCCGCGGAGCCCGACGGCCAAATTCAATCTCGCCTAATCGAACGTATTTTTGAGAAGCGAATAAACGTCTGGACGGCCGTTAAATACATGATGCACCGGGTGCCCGCGTTGCGCACACTCGCCGCCGCGACATTCGCTCGCGCGCGCGAGCGGGAAAGTAGAGGAAAGAGAGGGAGAATCTCGCCGCGTGATAAAATATTATTTTATCTCCGCCGATATACGACAGAACGCGCGCGCGCACGCACGCACTCGCGCACGCACGCACGTCCGTGTGTATTTTCGCGTCACGGCGTGGACAGAAGCGGAGCGCGCTGCGCGCGGGATAATAATGAAATCGGCGCGAGCATGTATTTGCGCTGTCATTCGCCCCGGCATTATATTTATCCGCGGACACGGCTGTCGTATCGTATATTAAGACTCGCTTATTTCGCTTATAATCTATCATAACGTCCGCCGCCGACGTTGCGCATTCACCGCTTTCCAATTGTGTGCGTGCGCGTATATCTCGGCCGCTAAAGCCCATCCGCGCGCACGCAACGCGCGCTCGCGCTCGCTGCCCGCGAGCCAGATTCCTGGGGAGCGCCCCGCACAATTCTCACTTTAACCCTGGAACACCGCGCTCTTATAGTAAAAGGGGGGGAGGAGGGGGAGCGAACCTCGCTCCGATGATGTATACACTCGCGAGAGCTTGTCTTCGCGAACGGGTTTGAAAGGGAATTTTTTATCACGTCCCGGGGAAGAAACGGGGAGAAAGGGAGAGCGCGTGTTTCCGGAACAAAAGTGGAGTATACGACGGAAATAAAATAATTCCATTATTTAAGAGCATTAAGCAACGTAAGAGTATTAACTGATTATCTAAGGGCATTAAGAATAATTAAATTAAACTAAGAAGCCCGGGGGGGGGGAGCATTAAAAATATATTATCGGGGGCTACAAATATATACATTGCGATTACGGTTTTTTTTTCTCATCCGCTACACGACGGACTATGCAAATACGTCTGCATTCTTCGGAGCGGAGAAGCGCCTCTGAAGAGCGGCTGCTCCGCTTTTCTCATTCCGCCCGGAGAAGGAAAGAGAGAGAGAGAGAGACGGAGAAAGAGAGCGAGATGCGCGCAACGAGGGGAGAAAAAGGCGGGTCTGAGGGCGAGGGGGAGAACGCGCGAGGTGTGAAGCGCGCGGCGTTGCTTTGCACGGATAATCCGCTCGTCCAATCTAGTTGCGTGCATCCGATTGTTTACCGCGCCGTGCATCTCCGCGCGGTGCATCACACGCGTGAACCCTGATAATATCTG
>NW_011967144.1:588987-598385 GCF_000949405.1 Vollenhovia emeryi
AATATCTGCATTTCATTTTACATTTTTCATCGTAATTCGCAATTCAGATTCCTTCGCCTGCCTTTGTGCGATAAGGATCTCTTGTTTCTCTTTGCTACTTTAATATATAAACAAGTCACTGGAAAAAAAAAACAAGAACTCGTACGACAATGAGAAAATGGAAAGGATACGCGAGCGGCACACATGCACGAGGGTCGGAACGAAATAGATCGAGATATTGCTCAATTATGGCGGGTCTTAAAAAAAAAAGTCCCCGTAGATTCTAGATTATAATAATGGCCTAGATTACAATAATAGGAGCTGTAATACATAAAGAGGGCATATAATGGCGTGGATGAATGAAGTATTTCACATTCTTTTGAGAGCCGAGTTATCTTTATAAATTATTACCCGCCATTATATCACATGCCATCAATTTAACAACGCGATAAGACTTAATGAAGTTGATTCAGGAACGGTGTCTCATCTATTCTAAGAATAATAAACGCGGCTTTTGGCCTAACTGTTCCATCGACACGGCGGTCGATCTACATCGACGACACGAGCGAATCGTCGATAAGTTCACCCTCGGGCAAGTCGGGTCGAGCGAAAAGTGAGTGAGTGAGAAAGAGAGAGGAAAAAAAGGACGATAAAAAAAAATGGTAAGATTTGTCGACGAACTCGCGGTTCGCCGGACTTGAAGCGACGCGGAAACAATGGACCGAGGAGGGGGTGGGATGATCCTTGCAGGATCTCCCGCTCGCTCTCCTTCCTCCCTTTCCCTTTCACGCCGGTTTCCGGTGTTGTCGCCTGGCCGGAATGAAGTTTCAATTACGTCGCTCGACGGGCCTTTAATTCGACAATCGAGCGCCTCTCCGTTCCGCGAGTCGCGAAACCGCGCCGCCTCTCTTTCTCCCAAACTGGTAAGCGTCGCCGTACGAAGAGAGAGAGAGAGAGAGAGAGAGAGAGAGGGGGGCGGGGAGGTGGCGTAAGAAAAGCGGCGGGAGGAAAGGAGAGAGGAAGGAAATAGTTGGCTCCCGCGGGTGAGACCGCGGCGGGGCCGCGAAATAAAAACGGAACTCAATGTTTTCCAAGCAGTTTATCGCGAGAGCGCGCGCGGCAAAAGTCCCACGCGGGACTTCGGCGTCAATTATACCTACAGAATAACTTAACGGTCCCTTAGAAACGCGCCTGAATGGCCTATTCAGCCGTGCGCCGGAGGTTCTCAAGTGTTAAATAATAAAGGCCCGGTATTCCGTGCGCGGGCGTGACGTAAGTCCGCGGCGCGCTGCCTCTCGAGAGAGGGTCGCCGGAATCTCGATCGGCCGCGCACGTCCGGGCGCACGTGTCGATCCGATCGCGCGAGATTGGCTTGCAGAAACAAACGCCCCGTCGTCCGGGCATTCCCATAATTTCCTCGCGGTGTAAACATAACTCGGATAGACGGAGGCCTCGCGCGCGGAACATTAAGCATCGAGACATTAATCGCGAGCGGCGACTCCCACATTTTTTTTTTTTTAAGACGCTCCGCGAGTGCCGGGGAAAGAATTTTCCTCGACAATCTCGTCGACGACATAATCGCGAGGGCCCGAGCACGCGAAAAAGACTTTGAGACTCGAGGGGAAGTGACCGACGACGCGCGGTTTTGAAACTTAAACAATGCTGAAAGTTGCGATTGATTGAGACTCTCGAGTCTTGACTCTTACCGCTCAAGTTTTTTTCGCGCGCTTCCAGCTTAAAGGATTAAAGACGAGGACGAGCGGGGTGCTATTTTCTACGTGCTCCAAGGATTTTATCTTGCAAAACTATTCCCCCTCTCTCTCTCTCTCTCTCTCTCTCTCTCTCTCCCTCTTTGCAAGTCAAAGTAGAAAATTTCTTGCGTCTATTCCGCCGTTTCTTTACGCCGGATGTAAAGTAACGAGCGCGAGAACGTCTCGCTTCCGCGAAACGCGCTCGGGAATCGCACGAGACATTCGGAATTCGAAGCGACGATCGGCGCGCGACGGGCGACGAAAATGATTCTCCCTCGCGGAAACGAATTTTCCAGTGAGCGAGCGCGGTTGACGTTAGACACAGTCGGCGCGGCGCGGCCGACTTCGGCGACGACGAGAGTGGCGGCGGCGGAGCTTTTGTGAAAGTCTGAGTAGAACCAGGGACACACAATCGGGAGAACGCTGTTACGGAAACAAGTGTAAAGTCGTTAACAGACTGCGGTAACTCTCCGGCGTGACGAGAAATTCGCGTCTCTCTCTCTCTCCCTCTCCCTCTTTCCCTCCTCCTCCCGCGGCGGCGTCGCGCCGCGCCGCGTAAACAATTCGCGAACAAACGCGCGCGCGCCAGAATCGACTCTCTCGCCATCCATCGCGGATGATAAATGCGCCGAGAAAACCCGTTAAAATGATTGAAGAAACGGCCGCACGAGCGTTTCGCACATGCGAGCGCGGATTGCGCGGCCGGAGCGATTGGCGCGATTCATTTCCTTAATCCTTTGCACTCGGCGGAATTGTTATCGTTCGGAGAATTATAGCTTTGGGTAAAACAAAAAAAAAACAAAAAAAAACAAAACAGAGAGAGCTATACTGCGACGTGAAGCTAAATGAATTTTTAAGAAAGGCAGGACTCCTCGCGCGCGCGCGTGCAACAGAAACGAGGCTTTACATTTGCATTTGACTCGGACAGACGGGGTACTCTAAGGTATTACGGAAATATATTAAGATAGATATTTAAACTTAATCGAGAGGCAGAGTGCCGAAGTGAGTAATTAATGGAAGGGAGGAGAGGGAGGGAGGAGGGGTCGGGCGGAACTTGATTTTATTATTAACTGTATAATTCATTTTATCGTTATTACTAACCCTTTGTAGCGCGGCGGGTTCATTTTCAAACTACGCCCCGACGTTCTTGTTTGGATTGCGTAGTTACTCGAACAAGGGATTGTTACAAACTTTAACAAGATTACTTCGGAATGCGGCCTCTATGTGTTATTTAGAGGAGGGATAAAATTATCCCTCCCCCGCTCCCTCCGCGACTTTCGATAACCGAGTGCAAAAATTTCCGAGACCCGAGCGCGCTCGGATCGAAAGGGGCTCGCGTGGAAATCTAGGCGAATCCCCCCGTAGCCGCGGGGTGCACGCACCTCGAGGAAAGTGCAAGCGACGGAGGAGGGTGCCGGCGAAGGGCGCCACGGGGTGGAAGGGGGTCGAGCGAGACGAGAGGGCCGCGCGGACTCTCTCTCTCTCTCGCGAGGAGGAGGCGAGCGGAGGCGCGAAGCGAGGGAGAGACGGAATACGTGCTCCGGGCGTGTGCACGCTTTTCAGGGTTTCCGCGAGGAGCGGGGAATGTGACGGCGGTGACGTCAGCCTGAATATTTCAAGGGGGCGAGACTTCAAAAGAACACGTGTTACGGCGCTAGGACGCCGCTTAAATAATGCAAAGTCAACTTACTCTCCCGCCGCGCCGTCTCTGTCTTTCTTTTCTTTTTTCCTACGTTTTGTTCCTTCTCTCTTTTTCTCTTTCTCTCTCTCTCCCTGCATCTCTCGCAACTCGCTTTCTTTCCGTTCCTACGGCCTTTGCCCCGTCGCTCCGTTTCTCTTCCCCGCGCGATCGCCACCCCCCGCCTTTGTCGCCCTCGCCTCCTCCCGGCTCGGTCCGCGAGGAGACTCTTTCAATCCGCCTGTTCTTCCCCCCCCCTCTCTCCTCTCGCTTTCCCTATCCATTTTTATTCCGTAACTTATCGCATTATCGTGTTATATTTCGTATCTTGCGTTTAGCGCAGGAGCGATTTCCCGAAGAGCTTTAAACGTCACTTAGAAACGCAGTGAGAGGGGGGGAGGGGGGAGGGGAAAAAAGCATTTCCCGTTTTAATAAATTCGGGGATTCAGCAACGTGCGTGTGATTCATGGTATTACTATATTTCACAATGTTGTTTTGCTCTATGCTAATTTCAGATTTATTCATTGCAGCTGTTTACCGGATGTCGCGCGACGATCGTAAATTTGTATCCGCGCGCATTCTTATTCTTACCGGCTCGCAATGATAAATGCAACTATATTTTAACTCTCTACCTACCTCTCCCCCCCCCCCCACACACACCCCGTCTATCCACCTATCCATCCACATCTCTCCCTCCGGCTCTCCCCGTCCCCGTCTGTCTCTCCCGGCACTCTCCGACACTCTACTCGAGTCCGAAGTTCGTAACGATCGATGTGCCGCCCTGCCGTATGTACCGAGCGCGATGAAACGTTAATGCAGCGAGGATCGCTCGTCCGTGCCAGGAATTTCGGATTTCCCGAGCGCCGCCGCCGCCGCAGCAGCCGCCGCCGATTGGCCGCTCATATTCGCCCCGTTACGAATTAAGGGGGTCGATCAGCCGCTCGCCGGTCTCTCCCCTCTTTCTAACAGCCAATTTCTCGATCGGGATTTCCTCACGTGGCGAGGAAGATCATCGGCGGCGCGCACGCGCGGGGCGCCCGGCCCGAGAATCGCCCCGGAGTCACGCCGTCCCGACGAACGCGGGAACAATCTTTGCCTTTCGAAGCGCGCGCGTGCGGACGATCCCTAGTCTCGCGGCTCGCGTGTCGCGAGCGTCCCAGCCCGGGGATAATTGAGCGGATCGGAGAGATAAGGCGGGCTAGAACAATTCCGCTCGATCGTAACTTTAATTCTCCGCGCCGAGCGGCTCCGTAATCGGCCGCGGCGTGAATTTTCGAAAAGAGCGGGAAAGCGCCGCGTTTGTCGCGCATCGTCGGCAACACCTTGCGGACGGAAGAGGGCGGAAAGCAGGAAGCGACGAGAGGAAAAAAAGGACGACCGCCGGCGGCGAAAGTGTGTCAAGAAGGGCGGGAGGAGGAGGGTCTGTCTCTCTCTCTCTCTCTTTCTCTCTCTTCGACGACAAACTCGCCACCCGTGACGTGACTTTTTTATACTCGGCGCTTAAAGCTCGGGCGCGACTGAAAGCGCGAGACCGACAAAGCCGAGCTTCCGCGACGGCGTAAGTCTCGAGACGAGATCGCGCGCGAGGACCGAATTTCGTCGCCTCCCGTCAAAGGGAGGGAATTATTCACCCGCGTGCTCGCAAGCGCGCGGACAATAAAATATGGAAGCTGCTGCACTTTTACAGAACGCACGCGCGCGCGCGTCCCCGTTGTATTTGTTACATCCGCCACATATTATTTCTAGCGCCGGTCGTGTTATTATAAATTGGAGAACACTTGTACGAAAGGATTATATTGGAATATTAGATTTTACCGCGGCTTGTAATAATACGAATGAATAATGCCGAACGGGACATCGGCGCGTTTACGTTATACAATAAACAGTCGGTATGTAATAACAGCGGGAACACACCCCGCCGCGATCGATGCAATTTATCGTCGCGCGGAAGAAGGTCGCGCCGAAATAGATCCCGTCGGATAATTAATCCGCGGGCGCGAGGTGGCGGGGGAGAAAAATGTGGAGCGGTTCCGTTAGAAAGTGCGATGCGCGAGATAAAAATACATAATAGTCCCGGCCGCCGGCCGAGAAAGGAGAAAGTGGACTAGGACGCGGAGAAGCGGCCTCGGATTTCGCGTAAACGGCGACGCCGATCTCCGGAGGGGTCCGCGCACGCGATCTATCGGCGCCAGGGGATCTCGGCGATGAGACGCGTATCGAGCGCGGGATCCCATTGTTTCCGGCGATCCGCCGTATCTCCCGCCGATCGGAATTCCTCAAAGAGAGCTGCCCGAGCGTGCGAGAGCGGAGGATTGCGAAAGGAGAGTAGAGTAAGGAAAGGGACAAGTGGCGGTAAAATATCTGAGCCTCGACGACGACGCGCCCGTTGCGTCTGGAAACGTTCCATTTTGCACGCGGCGAGTCGAAACGTTTAATTAAACATATTTGCCGGCAAAGTAATGCGACGTGTGACGTACGCTCGTAGCGAATTCGGTTGGTCGCACCGGCGCGCACCGAGTGGCGCGCTAAGCCTCGTTTCCAGTCAATTCTTACATTGAAAGATCGTCTTAAATACCTCTTGCAATATTTCTTCTCCGGAAAAATGGTCCGCGCAACGTTTGCACGGATCATCCTTTTGACTAAATATTCTTTGAACGTGTATTAAAGACAAAGTTATATATTACAAGCCTTAGTGCGCACTGAGCGCGCACTAGTGCGAGCAACCGACTTCGCGATTAATCAACTTGCGCAAATTCTTTTCAAGCGCACTTATTGGCTACGAAATGGAATGTTTCCGGCCGCGAAGAGCCGAGGGGTAAACCGCTGCCCAAAAAAATACCCCAAAAAATGTCTAGTAACGCCCAGTAAATCGCAAATCTGCACACCGCAACGCCCTCAGCGGTTTACCCCTCGCAAAGGGCGTATTATTGCAGATTAAGCTTCAGAGCTCAAAAGACAAGAGTACATTTATCGCGTCCTGAAAACGACGCGTTGTAACTAATTACAATATTGGCCTTAGATCGATCGGAATATCGTCGAGGCTCGACTTGTAACGAGCGCACGGTTTGCGCAGTGCTATTGTTTCTTTATTATTTATCGCTGCGACGACCCGCCCGTCGCGGTAAACGCGTCTTCGTTTCGGCATCTCGCGACGAATCGGCCCGGAGCGTTCGGGGTGCCGATGCTTTCGAGAAAATTTTCGCGCACTCCCTGAAACGGGGAGAACGGGAGTGGGAAAGAGAGAGAGAGAGAGAGAGAAAGAGAAAGAGAGAGAGAGCGAGAGACGAGCGGAGGCACGGGTGCATGGAGCCGACCGGACGGGATGCACGTGCAGGTGCATCGGTAGTGGGGGGCAAACGGGAATTCGCGCTGTCGCACCCGCGCATTTACCCCACCCCCTCGTCGCAGGGCGCAGGATTACGGTACCACCCCTGCCGCCCGGCACCCAGGCCCTCTGTTTTTAGTCCCGCTTTTTTTTCGCCGATTGGCCGCCCGTCCCGCCGGCCCGCCGGCCGGCCGGCCGGCGCGATGCGCCGTTCGCGGATCGGAGACTCGCGTGGGCGTTCGCGTTCTCGACGCCACGTCGTCGTCGCGTTCTACCCCTTCGCCGTTGCAGCGCGCGCTGGGGGATCCCGCGGGCCTCGGGGCTCTCGCCAAGTTGCGGCGAGGCCGCCGGGCTAAGCGAGCGCCCCGGGATGCCGCGGTATTTGTCTAGATATAATTGTTACGAGCTCGGCACGGCAATTGGAACTGAACGATTCGGAATAATTTCAACGATTACGTTTCCGCAATTACCGAGCCGATCGAGCCCGGCAATTTACCGGCTAAACGACCGTCGGAAGATCATGCGCGATACACATAATAACTTTGTGAAATCGCACATAATAACTTTGTAAAATCGCCCCGAGTCGGGCAGAGATATTGTAATAGATATAATAATGATTCATGATGTTACACGCTCTCTCAGCATTGTTTCCCTGATATACGGCGCACGTATAATAATATGCGTGGCGATAATAAATTCCAGATAAATATGTGCGCGCGCAATTGCGCCGAGTTTGAAGAATATAAGAACGTAAACGGGATAGCTCGCCCGGTCATAAGACTTGGCCTCGCAATTAATGTTCCCATGAAAATATTCAAATTTCACTGTGTCAGTATGGAAAATCGGCCTCTGCCATTTTCTTGTCGCATTATTATCTTTCAGACATCGCTTCGAGAGACAAAATTTGAAAGGGTCTCCTGCGCACTTTGAGAAATGTTTATTTCTAGATCGAATCGGGACAGTTGTCGACAGTCGCTCCCGCAATTTGCGCACCGCATTGCCAAGTTGTCAAGCGTGTGTCGGGGGGGCCGCGACAACGACGGGAAACAATCTACTTACTCAAAATGTCGCTCGCGCTTACCGAGACTCCGCGGTCCAGCAGTCCCGCTCGCTCGTTCGTATCCAATTGTTGCGTATAGATATTCCATTTTGCACACAAATTAGCACACTGATCACGGATTAACACATTGAGCATACACACACACACGCATACACGCGCCTCGCGCCACACAACACTCCCGGGCACTCGGCGTCGATATATCGACACGGCACTCCCGGACCTCGCGACTCGCGTACGACAAGAAGACGAAGACGGGACTCCGGTGGCGGCCATCTTTTTCCGGCGCGGTTTCGCCCGCGACTCCAGATCCGTCGAAATGTCGACTTCGCGCACGGCTCCGATTCTCGATGTCGACGCGGCACTCCCGGACCTCGCGACTCGCGTACGACAAGAAGAGGAAGACGGGACTCCGGTGGCGGCCATCTTTTTCCGGCGCGGTTTCTCGCCCGCGACTCGAAATCCGTCGAAATGTCGACTTCGCGCCCGGCTCCGATTCTCGATGTCGACGCGGCACTCCCGCACCTCGCGACTACGCGTTCGACGAGAAGAGGACGGCGGGGGTGGCGGCCATCTTCTTCTTCGGAAACCGAAAGCGCCCGCGGCGATTCGACACCGAGGCTCGAAACCGCCGCTCCCCCCCGGTGCCGATTCTCGCCGTCCGCGGTGTTTCCGCGGGGAAGGCGACGGTCGCGCGACCGCGGGCTCGAGCAAACGCGGGCTGCGACCGGCCGCGGCGCGTTTTGTGAAAAAGGCGAGTAAAGGCACCTGCACAACCGGACGACGGCGACAGCGGTGGCGACTGAGATAGGCCACGGGCGCGGCGAGTGTAGATGCGCGGACTCGGGCGAGTAAAAGAAGGCACACGTTAGGCAACGTATGAAACGTGTTGCGCTCAGCGCCAATCAGCGCCGCGGCGAGTCTATACTCGCTGTACTTGCGACGACCGTCGCCATCGCCGTCGCCCAGCGTTGTCCATGGCAGTCTCAAGGTACGTAAAAACGCCGCGACACTTGACGACCGAATATATTAACCTTCCTCGCTCCCTGTCGCGAGTCTCGCCTCGCGTTTCTCCATTCAGCGTTTTCTCGGAGGGGAAAAAAGGAGACCCGGGCGCCGAGTCCTTCCGCTTTAAGGACAACCTTCGAGCGAAGCCGCGCTCCACCCGAGTAATCTTCAAGCTGAAGTTTATTCCTGTTCCCTCTCTCTCTCTCTTGCGGCTTTGTCGTTTTAGTTGCGAGTGTGTTATTTCAAGGCCCGTTTACACACATTCGTGGCGTATCGGTACCGTATCAGTGCCGTGTCAGTGACGCTCGTGATATGTCAGTGACGGTTAATCGCAACTATCCATACAGTTTGGATCGAGAGGTAAACCGCTAAGGGCATTGTGGTGTACAGGATTTGCGGCGTTATACTGGACATTACTAGACACTTTTTCGGCATTAAGGCTTGCTGTATAAAAGTCAATCAGTGGATTATCGCTGAAAACATTGATTGACTTTTAGACCCGATCTACAAGGGGTTGTTCCTTTTTGGGTGGAAGGAAAGGGACCGACATACAGTTTTTACTTCTGACCAACAACTCGTTGTGGACCGGACCTTAGAGAG
>NW_011967144.1:599680-624285 GCF_000949405.1 Vollenhovia emeryi
GCTAGAACTTGGTCCAAGTTCCAGCTCCGAGAAATGCGTGGCCAATCAACTTGCAGCTTTTATGGAATAGCTTGATTGGCCACACATTTCTCGAAACTGGAACTTGGACCAAGTTCTGACATCGTGGACGCAGGCCTTAATCAGCTTTTTGATTGGCTACAAGTCATTTTTAAGGCCTGTGTCCACGAAGCTAGAACTTGCTCCAAGTTCCAGCTCCGAGAAATGCGTGGCCAATCGACTTGCAGCTTTTATAGAATAGCTTGGGCCAAGTTCTAGCATCGTGGGCACAGGCCTTTAGGCCTTGCCGGGGCATTATAAAGATAAAATAAGATGGAATAAAAGAGAACAAGGTCAAATACGATAAAACAAGATAAATGAGATAAAGTAATGCCTACTGGGCATCAGTAGGCATTGGTGTGCACGATTTTGGTCAGCGGTTTCACCCCTCGGTTTGGATTCAGTGATTTTCACGACGGCTCAAGTTTACGGATGACGGGGTTGACAATGATTCCTATAACTTTGTATAAAAACAAAAAAGCAAATAAGATTTAACATGTCCGAACACGTTCATTATAAGACAAGAAAACAATATTTCTCTCCAACCGATACCGACGGAACTGAACGGACACGTCACGGATACATGTTAAATTAAGCTTTGTTCGGCTGCTTTCGGTAACATCCATTTGTTTAACACACGTAAAATTATAACGACCGTGTCTCACGCCGCGGAGATGAAGTTTGTACTCTCGCTCCTCGCGCGCCACATCAATCCGCAATTTATTTATTCCTCTCCTCGTGGCGATTTTGCAGTAATATCTTACATGTCGTCCTACTTCCTAATTGCGCCGGACGCGATTCCCGTAAATATGTTAGATTTATTGAGTGCGCGAAATGTCGTTGCGTCCGACTGAATTAATTCGAGGGTCTATTTGTCCGTCTTGTTCTCGAGTCGTTCGGAGCTGTAGTTTTGCGCGACCTGTCCGCTCAATAATTCGCAAATTGTGAATAAAATAGCTAGATAGTAGACTCGTTAGCCTTTCAAGTAGTCATGACCGGAAATTGCAGTCTGCAATTTAGCTTGCGATTTCGATCGAACAATTTGATAAATGGGAGCTCGGGAAATTATAAAAACGACAAAACACGATTATTATTAACTGGGGAAAAAACAGTCGGACTGTATAATCAAATCTTCTACTTCCGTCGATGCATCGGGAGCGTCGCGCATTAAAAAAAATTTGACGTACGCCCGACGACGACGACGACGACGACGACGACGCTCGCGCGGATTCGTCGCCGGCGCGATCGCGCGATCTAATTCACGCGCCCGCGATTCCCTCCCTCTCCCCCCCCCCCTCCCGCCCCGAGAGGCCGCGCGGGGAAACGTCGGGGGGAAAAGCAGTTTAAACCGCGCAAGAATGCAAACCGATTTCTGTTCCATTATACACGGATTATTGCGCAAGATTGCGTCAGTGTCTACCGACGGCGTTACACACAAGTACAAAAGATCTCTCTTTTCATCTCTCCGCGCGCGATTGTGGGGAAAGTGAGTTTTGTTTTTGTAGCCCCCGGGATAGTTCTTAGTTTCGGCGTTGGAGAACGTCGGGGGCGGGAGACCCGGAGAGGGGGGGGGGGGTAAGAGAAGTGCTCTTAATCCGAACTTCGCCGCGCTGCTTCGGGTCGGGAATACTAATATTTAATCGGCGACGCAGTTTCAAGCACTGTCGCCGGTTTGCGCTCGGTAATAGCGAGCGAGCGTCGCGGATTAACGTATCTTGACGTAATGTTTGCCGTATGACGGGGATTCTTAGAAAATCGGGATTTACGGCGCCGAGCCGCATAAAATCGACGTACACGCCCCAGCGCGCCCCGGCAAAAATCTATAAAGGCACGCGAGAGGCGAGCGCGTGGGCGAAGCGGGGCTCCGTAACACGAGCCGTCGCGTGAAAAAAAATGTATCGCAGTTTGATGCCCGCGAAACGCGACTCGCGAGAGGCTCGCAACGGCTTTGATCGTGTAATTGAAGAGCGGCGCGAAAAAAAAACCCTACCGTGTATATTCTTAAAAAAGGGAGGAAAAAAATTCGTCGCGCGCGAGGGTTTTGTGCCCGAAAAAAAAAGAGGTCGCCGACCGTGTTCTCGGTAAAATCGTACAGAAAACTTCCGCTAATCTCCGCCCCGCGCTTCTGCCAAGAAAAGCCGCCCCCGTCCGCGATCGATTCCCGAAACGTCGCGACCGTTGTCCTCGCGGTTCAACGGAAGAGAAGAATAACATATAGCCGAAAAAAATATCACTGTTGACACCGCTATGGTTATTGACAAGCCATTAATTTGCGTACTTTTATAAGTTTCCACCGTAGTAAATGTAGAACGGGAGAATTTACGACGCCGAGCAACTTCCTGCTCTTGAAAGCAAGTCGGTAAATTTACTTTCATACGTCGGCGTGGCTTGTCGTGTGCATCGACAACTTTGTAGGTACTTTTCTTATTTAACGATAAATAAATCAAAGAAATATAAGGCCCCGCCAAGTAGTTTCATTACGTCCGAAATGCCGCTTAAGAATTTTGCGGTATGTATTATTTCATAATTTGCATGTACCGAAAGTAGAACGATCGCTGATAAGCAGTGCGCGGGCTGAGGTGGGGGGAGAGGGAAGCTTACGAAATCCGCCGCGATTAATCGACCTCCGGCCAAACGATCCTCGACTTTGCTCCTCGACGGACGCCGCGCGCGTGTTCCTCCCGCTCCGCGGGACGATCTCGCAGGATTACGGTTCCGCGAATTAGCGACGGCATCCCCTCGGCCATCGACTGTCGCGGCGGCCGGAAACGTCGCGCGGCGTCTTGCGCGCGAGCGAAGAATCCGAGACGGGAGACGGGACGAGACGAGGCAGCGCCGCGCGACGAGTGCAGGGAACACGTTTCGAGGGGGTGTTTTTGCACGGCGGAAGTTTTAACGCAATTACACGAGCGACTCCTGGCGCCTCTCTCTCTCTCTCTCTCTCCACCGTGCGCCTCCGTCCTCTCCTTCTCTGTCCCTCAACCCCTTCCCCCCCTCCAGCCGCCGTGCTATCCTCGGCACCCTGCCCCGGCCCCCTCTCATCCTTCGCCGTCGCCACCACCCTCACAACCGCCACCCACCACTTCCTCGCCCACGAACCTACTTTAGCTCGTACTTTATCTTTATCTGTTTTCCACCCCCTCGCCCTCCCGCCCCTGTCCCACCTCTTCCTCTCCTCCGCGTCGCCTCTCCTCCGCGCACCGGCTCCCTCGCCGCGCACGTCATTCCGCATTATTTTCATTTTATCGTCAGCAATCTTGGTTAATGCAATACCCCCCGCCGTCCAAGGAACCTTTTTTATTTTGCGTTTGAATATTCTATCGCGTTACCGCGCCGTGGAAACCTCGTGGCTGGAGGGCGGCGGGGGGGGGGGGGCAGGGGGAGGGAGGAGGTGGGGAGGGGAAGGGGGGGAGGAGGAGAAAGGGGACGACACCCCGGAACCCACGATGGCGTAGCACTTTGCTTCCGAGCGATAAAGATCCTCTCGGCCTCGCCTTCGACCGGCGTGGCATGAGCTCATCCGAACTAAAAGGAGATTCTCCCGCACGATACTACCGCCGCAAACACATTCTTTTTACTTTTACCTTAAAGGAAAGGATTCGCCGGAGGAACTTCTTCAAGCCGTTTCCGATCGAGCCGGCGCGGTCTCGATCCCTTTTCCGCCGGTCTAGCTTTATGCGCGCGATACCGAGACTCGGCGAGTTCGTCGCGCGAACGGCTGTCGCAAAAATTCCACGCGTATCCAATTTCCAAAGTTGCGCGGAATCATCGCGCGGCGACCCGCACCGCGGAAACTCGAGGATCGGTAGCGGTAAAAATACCCGTTTCAATTAGCGCAAGGTGTACACATTGGAGCCGCGCGTCTTAATGAAATATCGCGACGAGCGAGACGTTTCGATTCGACGCGGGGCGAGCGCGGCGACAATTAACATCGGAGCCAGAACTCGGGGACTGACGCGAGGACTTCCGGCGGGCGAGCGTCCGCCGCGAAGGCACCGCCGACGGGGTGCATCGATCCGGGGGTACATCCTTCGCGACGGACATCCTTCAGAGCAGACGCGAGCCGCTGTCGCCGCCGCTGTCGACTTACTTTTCGCGAGTCACCGCGTACATGGCCGGGCGCAAGACGTCGCTCGACGTGGTATCGATCGCCAGATTAATTTGTAGTCCAGACAATGGGCCGCCATCTCTGCCGTCTCCGGCGATACATCGAACGTAACGTTACGCTGTTTCGCGTCCGGGGCGCCTTTAGTGCCACCCGGTACACCACCTTCGCGCATGGAATAAAACGGGGCAGGGGTAGCGGCGATGATCCTGCCGAGAGATACCGCGCGCCTTTATTTTGCCTAAGATATTTCCAGCCGTGGGATCTTATCTTCGCTTTCGAACGCTCGACCGGCGAATGGCCGTACTTTTTCTTCCCGGCGCGCGCGCGCGCGCGCCAACGATTTCCGTGCCCTTGGCAATAGCACGTCATATTTTGCGCCCGCGTCAATGCGAATTCCCAAAGTTCCATTTACATAATTGGATAATTTATTTCAGCCGAACGGGCTCGCATTTTATTTTCGAAACCCGTCGCGCGGTTTTACAGCCAGGAGAAACACAAATATTGAAAAATGCGCGCGCGAGAGAGAAAGAGAGAGGAACGAAACTATATCTCGCGTCTGTCACTAATCTAGATGCAAATGGGTTTAAACGCTTCCTTTCTCGGAAGGAAGATAATTCTGTTTCGCGGAAGGTCAAAGCGTATTAAATCTTTACAACGGATTGCACACCCTACGGCCGACGTGTCTACGAAGGCAGCTGTCCGTCGCTCGCATTCTGGTCTTCCGCACCTTGACGCATTCGGCCGTTTCGCGCACACATTTCTGGGCCTTTTTTATCTGATCCAGACCACAATGCAGGTATCCGCCCGCCTATCTCCGCCGCGCGCACTTCCGGGTATAAACGCAGAGCGACGAAAGCGAGCGAGTTCCTTTGCCGATTTCATCTCTTTGAGGATGCGATCTTCCGCGATAGTAAATTCTCGCCTGTCACTTCCTCTCGAACGGTCTACTTCTAAATGGATCCGATTTTTCGGCAGGCTCTTCCCCCCCAGCGTTTACGACGCGCGACACCTATCCGCGCCGGTGTTCCGAAAAGAAAGGGAACAGCAAGACAAATTGGATTGGACTCCTCCGTCTCTCGGAAGCGTACTGTTTATATTCGCGACGTCTGCCGCGCAGAAAGCGGGAAAAGATTTCAGCGGGCAGGTGTGAAATCCAAGCGGCGTGAAACTCACGTCGGACGATCGGCACGCGCGTGCACCGCCGCCACCTCCTTCGAAACGCAATCTCGCCGACACAATGGAGTATAGAATTTTTAATACGCCGCCGGGTAATGCGAAACGAGGCGCGAGACAATGGCTCTTTCTCGGGACCGATTCGCGCTCCTTTATCTCGCCCCGGCATTTCCTATATGAACCGATACGCGGCCGTTGTCGTCGACGCGAAAACTCAACGTCGACACCTGCGACGTGAAAACCGCGAGCGCATACATTACGCTACGAGGTGTCAGCCTGGGGACCGTTAGATCCCACGTAATTTCACAAGTGCGTATATCCTCCACGGATCAGGTGAGTTTTCTAAACGCTGTCGCGCGAGAGCGGAGGACAATAAGTCGAGACGCAACTTTCCACGCTTAAAAAAACACACACACAACAAGAAGGAGGGAAGAGGAAAACAAAACGTCCTACATCTACGAGAATTCCGTATTTTATGATGTTCTCTTCAAAGCCGCGAGCACCTCTGGCGGATCCGGGATACGAGAAAAGAGATTTTATGCAATGCACGAGGGTTACGTGCATTTTATTGCCGACTCGTTCAAATAATACGCATACTCGTGTGCGCGTGTGAGCACGTATACATATATAAATACATTTCCCAGTGGAAATCTCGGAACCAGGCCGAATGAATCAGATTGACTCAGAAATTTCCGCGACGTGAGTCATCGACGTAAACGAAATTATATTTCTGCCGTCTAATGGCAACACTTGTGTGTATTAACATTCGCCGGGCTGGCGAACAAATTCGCGCGCGCGGACGCGCGTGACTCAACCGCACGCTAGATACAGCTAGAATATATAAATACGTAAGGCGCGCTCGTCGTCTACCGACGCGTCGATTAATCTTCGTGATATCTCGATCGATCCGCGCGAAATGACGGACGGAATCGCGCCCGCCGCCGCCGCCGCCGTCTTCCGTCTCGACA
Organism: Vollenhovia emeryi; assembly: GCF_000949405.1. Taxonomy (NCBI): domain Eukaryota; kingdom Metazoa; phylum Arthropoda; class Insecta; order Hymenoptera; family Formicidae; genus Vollenhovia; species Vollenhovia emeryi. Next base: position 605,987 of record NW_011967144.1, read on the forward strand.
TAAAGATATAAGGTGCTGCATTTCCGATTATCAGATTTTTGTCAAGGATATCAGGCGGCGCATTTTCGATTATCCGATATTACCTTAGAGAAGGATACACACGGCCCTGGCGCGCGATGCAAATTTCACCGACGCGTTTATATCAAACTGATTTCCTAGGAAATAGATTTCTCTCGCAGCGATAGATGCGACACTTACAAGTTGCGCAAGATTCCAGACGAATGACAAGATGCTGAAATAATTTCGGACGAGCCTCGCTACGGGTCGGCTCGATGTAAAATGAAAGTTTGCACGGCGCTTGTTTTCACCTATCTTGAAAGTAGTCGGAAACCGCAAATTCATTTTTCCGCGAATTGGAAAGAATCACTGACTCGAATTTAATAGTGTAGAATCACCAACAGCGAATCCAACGTTACTTGAAAAACTGGACAGCCTCGGACGTGCACGCGAGTATTTTCGCGAAAATCCGTGCGCACCGCGAAGCACGGGACATGTACGCCAAGTCTCGCCCTTGATATCCCATTAGGCGAAATTATAAGCCGGCCGACTCGCGGGAATAAAAAAGGTCAGAGGGCGCGCGCGGGGTAGGACAGGGTAGGAGACAGAGACGCGCGTAAATTTCTATACAGCGATTACGGAGGCGGGGCATTATTGCATCTATTATTTCCGCAGGTTGCACGCGCCCATTATTCCTGGGGAGGTTCTCTCTTCCTCTCTCTCCCTTCCCCACCCCCTCTCTCTCTCTCTCTCTCTTTTTTTTCTATTTTCGGCTCGATGTCAGCGCCGGGGCGAAAGCGCCCGGATGTGTAGCAACGAACGACGAGGGTTTCATCGGCGAGGACGGTGAGGACGGAAGGGGGACGGAGCGAGGGTGGAGGTGGGCCTGGGCTGCTGCCGGTACCGTAATCGAATATCCTAGAATTTAATTTCTATCGGTTCGTCCCGCGCGTCCGACTTTCATATCGCGCTTTTTTGCGACAGTCATTAAATCTAATTTATCGTGACGCTCGCGTTTTTCAGGCATGTGCGCGACGATCCCCCGCGTCCCGTTCCGCCGCCACCGAGGCAGCGGTGTAACGCGACCTGGGGAAAAAAAAAAACGGGCCCCTTGGCCGAGTTCCCTCCTCCCTTTTCACCAACTCACCCCGCCGGAGTGCACTGTCGCGGTGCAACGATCGCACGCACCCTTCCTCTCGCACGTGTAATTCTTCCCTTTGTAATTGAATACTATAAATTAATCCTTTGATTTATCCTTTGACGCGGGCGTTTCGTATTTCATGCGCGCAACTGAAGCGATCAACAATCGCTACCTTGTATGGCGGAGGTTGATAAGCACGGATACAAAGAAACTCTACGCTGTCGCTCATTTTAATGAGAAGTCCAATTTCACTCAACCGGGCTTCAATTACATTTCAACCTCCCCCTTCCCCCCCCCCGTGTTCCACGGGAGACAAAAGAGTATCGCGCAATTATGATCGAATTATGATCGTAAGCTCTCGACGAAAAGTTTATTTATCACATGCCGCGCAGCGGGCACCAAGTGCTCCGTTGTGTCACGACAGCCGAAGATTCTGACACGAAAATGTTCGAGGTCACCGGCAGTTCTCCGGTCACGAACGATCGCAGTTGATCGAGATTCGCACAATTAAGTTTACCTACGTTTACAATCGGAAAGGTATTTGTGGATATTACTTCGGCATTATCCCCCTTTCAAAATTCTTACATCGCGCGAGAGAGCCGGCAAGAAAAACGATGTACTTTTAAATAAGAAAAAAGAAAGGTGGACCGCGATATACTTTTTGCGACGAATTTAATTTGATCTTTTTCGATTTATCGAGATTATTTTTTTTTGCAGTTCCTCCAATTTCTCTCGAATAAAAGTTTGTAAATAACGAATTAATTTGCGCAAATAATTTTTTAATTAAAACGAAGAGAAACTTAATTCTTAGAGTACGTGTTTTTCCTCTACACGGGGTAATTAAATAATATATACCAATTGTTTAAACTATCGTTGAGAGCAAAAATGTCACACAATTAAAATTTATTACGAATAGCACACATTTATATGCATATTGATCAGATCGAAGCTAATTTTGTCATCAATTTGGGGATTTGAATAACGGTACATCTCCCGCTACTTTGATCGCGCGGAATTAATTTTTAACTTAGGCGACGCAGATCTACCAAACGAAACATAAATTACACACGCAAGAACGGTCGCCTTATTAAAATAAATTTAATCCTTAACTGTGGACATCGTCTACACTGGCTGTGGAATTTCAGGGACTTTACTCTCCACGCCATATACGACTCGGTACATTTTCTTGTCTATTCGGCGTCGATTGTGCACAGAGTCGAGTTTTATTTGTTGCTCTTTAAACACGATCGATCGAACCTGCAAAACGAGCGAAGACAGTTCCAGGGACTCTTCGCGTTCACAGTTGGAGAATTAAATAAACGGGTAAGAGTACGCGGTACGTTAATCCGTTGTCGCAGTTACATTCCGTTATACATAAAAAAAACTGTGGCAGCGAGACTTGTCTGGAGTACGGCCTTGGCGTTTGTTTTGGTGGCCTATGACGCGCGTATCGGCCGCGGGCGCGAAGGCCACCGCGCGCCGCGTTGTCATTCACGCGGCGAGCCTCGAGTCGGCAGGTAGCCGGGTATCGCTCCGTGCGTCGTCACGCACCCCTATCGAATCCATCGAATCGCAATCGCGTCGAGCACGGGGGAGACACCAAACGCGACCAGCTCTTGCTGCGAACAGTCCCCGAGCCGTGCGATTAATTAACTTCCGCGATTAACGATTCACGGGCGCGTCAAGGCTGTTTACCGAAACAAATATCTCGCGTCGCTCGCTCGTTGGGAGAAAGGAATGCGAGCGATGAGACGCGTGGAGGCTGTAAGTTGTCGTTTTATAATTATTCACCCGGCAGTGATCATTCCTTTACGACACTGCGGTTCGAACACGTTTCAACTAGAGACCCTGCAATCAGAGACTGGCCATAAGAGTTCGTCAAATTCGTGCGAGTGCGAGAGAAAGGCCATCTCGCTCTTCTACGATTCTACGACGCAAGTTTCAAGAGAAAATTCTCTCCGTGTGGGCATTTTTGGAGCATTAGGCCTTGCTGGGGCAAACAAAAATAAAAGAAAACAAGATAAAACGCGACAAATAAGGTAATACGATAAAGTACACTCTCGGAAAGGATTTCTGTTACCGAGACAAAAATATTCTTGACGCAGTTATATTTCTCTCATTTAATATAAAAATAAGACGATGTCAAAATAAATTCTTATTCTCCTGTATCGAATTAAAAAAGATTGACTTACTACATTGAGACAAGAGTCACTTATGTAAATGTACGTTTACATATTCTTGCGTATAGAATAAATTTTCCCTCCATCTTACAACGCACGAATTCGACGGAAGACGACACATACTATCATTTTATTCCAGATTTTAGAATTTTTCATTTAAGATTAAAGTATTCCTTTCTCTACAATAAATCTGATTGACGCTATATCGATCTCATTTTAAATAGCACTGGATCCGGAAACTTTTTCTGGTGAATGTATGGCATTGGCGTACACGATTTTGGTCAGCGGTTTACCCCTCGGCGCAAATCACCGGGTCGTTGAATGAAAATGTATCGTTCGCACGCTGTGACAGTCGGCGTGAAACACAAGAAGTCAGGTATTCGGCCCGTGTTATTCTGTGGCAGGTACGTTGAACGTTTCAACTTTTTTTTTACGAAGCACAGAGTTGAGACGTAAACACTTGCGCGACCGAGACTCTCGGGGACAGTCACCAACGCGTCATCGTACTACCGTTCCACGCAGGCGACAAGGATCGCGTTTGGCGTCTCACGATCGTTTCCTACGATTGTTGAAATCGTGGCGATATTATCGGCCCGCGCGTTTAATTAGCGACTGCTCGCATTGAGGCGATCCGCTCACGACGCAAATATTTCGCGTTGTTCCTCGCGACGCAGGAAGCGCGCCGTGCGCGATTAATAGCACCGGGAGTGCCGTGCAAAGTGCCGTGTGATCGTCGCATTCTGGTGTGATTAGTGCGCGTCGTAATTAATCGTACTTTCGCGAGTGAGAATTTGTGCGAGTGCAACGGAGGACTTTGAGAGGAGGAGGAGGAGGAGGAGGAGGAGGTGATGGAGGAGGCCTGAGGAGGCGTCGGGCAACGGCGGAGCAATCGTGGGGTGAGTGACTTCTTTTATTGTATACTTCCTTCATGTTCGCCAAGTTTACGATTACCTTTCGAATTATTCCCTCACGTGAATGCAAATATCTCGCGGCACGCGACAAGCGAGCGAAACTCGCTTATCACTTTGTTGTCGAAATGTTTCGAAATTCGTTCGCTTAAGTAACGGGGAAAACCGCGAGGTCGTCTTAAGGCATTAAATTAATCGTCAGCGAAGTATTAAAGCGCTTAACGTTGAAATAAAATATATTCTTGATCAAAACGTACGTGGTCGTGGAACACAGCGCGCATTAAACAAATATCGCTATCAACCTCGCTTTTTATGAAATATTTACTTATCATCTGTTGCGCAACGGAGGAGAAGAAATATTCTTATATTTACCCGATAAGTATCCAACTTAAGCGTACGCAGCGTTACTTCGCCTGCGGGCGAAACTTCTTACTCAATATTCTGTCTCTTTTTCTCCCTCTCTCTTTCTCTTTTTATTATTTTCGACGTGACGCCGAGCGATACGTGCCGAAGTGCTACAATTATGAGCTGGCAGTTGTGGCGAAATTCCGTTTGGCAGAGTTAGCTGGGCGCGCGGGCGCAAACGGTACCCGCGCTCCCGAAAACGATCGAGAGAAAAAATTACGAACGCGTCGCGCTATCATCTACCGGCGCGGGTGAGGGCGAGCTCTTTTTTTTTCCTTCTCCTCCACCTCCTCTATCCTCGCTCGTCGCTCCCCGGCCGCGCTCTGGCAGAAGTTCAAAGGACGACGAGTGATCGCGCGCGCGGCCCGCTGATCGATCGCTGATCGAGCGGAACGAGGAGCAGAGGTAGGTAGGCAGGCAGAGAGGCGCGCACGGCTCTCTCGCCAGCCCGCCCGCCCGCTCGCTCGCTCGCGCAGATAACGACGAGAGGTTATAAATCTCCTTCCGGTCGGAATCGGGAGCGAAGCAATCTGCGGAATGGTCCGGTCATCCGTCCATCAAGTCGCGCGCACCGCGACGTGCAGTCCACGTATTAATATATATCTGCGGGGGCGGCTGTGCGCGTGCACAGACCCGCGCGCGCGCGCGTGTACGGGTGCGTGTGCGGGCATCTGTACAGGGTGTCCGAGAACGAGCGTCGCGAATCTTAAGTGTAGAGAACAGTCGGCTGGGGCGCGGACTCGCGACGAATGTGCTACCAGTTGTCCAGACTCGCTATATTATCGACGTGCTCGTCCGATACGACAAGGCTACGTTGTCGAAGCGATAAGACGATATCTTCAGGTTCCTTTTTGATTGAAATTTAGGTTTGCACATTTGTTAATTGGCTCGCTTCTGCCGCGAGAGTTGCAGGCACGAACGCGTCACGTCCAGCGCGGTATTTTCGGGCCGACCCTAACGCGACGGCCTTTTTAACCCGTGCAGCGAGAAAATACAATTCTATCGAAGTAAAATCCATCTAAAATTAGTCCCAGAATTTACGATTTATTTACGATTCGCGCTACATTTTTTTAAAACTAATTGTGTCCTTTTATATGAATATGCTTTTTCTTAGATGTTTCTAGTTTCCGCTCTTTATTAAAAAAAAAAAAAGAAAGTGTAGCACGAGTGAACGATATCGTTGTAATATTAAAGGGAGGGACAGCCCTCCGTTGTCCGCAAAACGACTTGATAATCCCTTATAATTGTCGCCGTCACGCGAATCCCTCGATTAAATAGTAACCAAGTATTGAGATAAAATTCTTGCCATTTCCGTCTCTGTACTATTCCTCGCTGAATCATGTATCATACGGTGCTCCCGGGACACACCGTATACACGGGCGCAAGTGTACGTGCACGCGTGTCGTTCTGCATATGCACACGTACACGCGACAACGGGCGCGTCGTGCATGCCGCCACGACTGCAAGGACCGCGCTCCTGCTCCTCTCCCTCTCGTTACCTCCACCCTCCGTCTCTGTCGCTCGTTCTGGTTCGGTATTTATGCGCGTTTCGATGGGAAAAGGCAGCGCAACTCGGACGCGACGCAAGATAATTTCTGATTTACCGCGAGCTCGCCGGAGCTGTCGCACGCCGTACATCGCGCGGAGATCCGTCCTGCGCCGCATTTTCGAAATGGAAACCCACCCCCTAGTCCTGACCCTCCGACCCGCCGTCGCGATAGCGTTCCAGCAACGTTCGTTCGACGGAACTCGAAAAGAAAAAAAAAAAGAGAGAGCGCGAGCGAGAGAGAGAGAGAGAGAGAGAGAGAGAAAGCGTCGCGTATGCTCGGAAATCGGATGCGATCGTAAAAGTTAGATCGCCTGGCAAATTTGGTCGTTTCGAAAGCCGAGGCTGCAAAAATGGGTTATGTAAATAAGGGATGAGACGCTTTTAACTCTTTCGGGGTAGGCGCAACCCCGATCGTTATTGAAATTCTAAAGCGGTCGGTTCTGAGTTCGTCGGATAGGCGAAGGCAAATTAAATTTCCTCTCTCCTTCATTTTTCTTTTTCCCGAAATTTGCATGCGAGTTTTCATAGAGCTAAATACCGGCATAATATGCGCGAAACGTCGACGTTTCGGAATTACGAGAATCAGACGCGAGGCTTAAAAATCGTCGAAGCTCAACGGCAACGATACGCGACTCCGGGGGGGGGGACGCGAAAGAGGCGAAGGGCCACTGAGCTCGCTCGCGAGTCATTTTTTTCATAACGATACGCGCGATGACGAACGACGAAGAGGCCAGTCGCCTCCCTCTGCTTTCCTACGCCGCCGACGTCGTGCATCAGGAATAAACGGCGATGCATCCCCCGTGCAGTATTTTCGATCGAGCCCGGCGCACGCAACCGGCCGTTCGTTCCGCGGAATTTCGCAGAGCGCGGAAATCGGGGGCGGGATTAAACGATCTCCGATAAACGCGCGCGCGGTTTTTCTTAGCAGCGGCGATTCACCCCGAGATTAACTCGAGCGGACGTCGAGGACGATACGCGTCCGCCGGGGCTCGCCGAGCCCTCGGTTATCAGGGAAGCGTGTGTCCCGCCGATTGAAAAGCGTAGCCGCGCGGCTTAATTGGAATCGTCCGCCATTGAAATGTTAACGATAGACGTAATCGCTAACGCGTCCCCGTTATTCGTTTATTAGAATCGCCGTCTGAATTGTTGATGGCCCCCTCGGACGTCGATATTGCAAATGTTTGTCCCGGCAGAAGAAATTGAAAGCGGAGACACGGTCCCGTCGCGAAAATCGCGACTGGGGAATTGAACGATAAAGAGCGAGGCGCGGACGCCCCGGCGCACGGTACACCGCGGTCGTTACATTATTACGGAGAAGTCGTTGCGGGAATTTCAAGTCGGCGGGAGCGTCTTTCGAGCCGTCGTCCGCCTGAATGTTTCACGAATAGCTCCGCGGACGTTCCGGGTGGACGCGCATACAACTTTTATCAACGAGCGGATCTTTCGCCTCCCTTTTTGACCGCCCGTCTCCCTCCCTTCTTCCCGCCACTTGATTCCTCCAACCCCGTCGCGGTTTACCCCGCGGCCCTCCTCTCACCCCCCCCCCTCCCCGCCAGGAGCCTCGCTCGAAACGCTTGTCGTCGTCGTCGTCGAGGGGAAAATACGGGGAACGTTAAGCGGTCGCGTTTTCCCGGCGTATTACTTAAGCGATCCGACATCGATTTCCGGTCCGAGGGCATTTCCATGTCGCGAAATAATGCATTCCCCGAGCGAGCGTCGCCGCGAAGGTCGCCGCCTCCCGCGGGACCGAGACCAGACGCGGATTTCAGGGTAACTTTCGACTTTCCCCGAGCACTCGGGAGCCGCCACTCGAGGCGAATTCTTCTGCAATTTTCAGCGCGCGCCTTAACGTAACCACTGCTCCGGAAAAATGGAGCGTCGACGTCGATACGAGGCGCTGTCTTCCTTTCTCTCCGCCGGGCGTCGGGGAAGGACGGGGGCGATTTATCGAATTTCCTAAAGTGTCTGAGAAAGTACAATAGCTTCCGTGCGGAGCTCCACTTAGGCCAACGATAACGCCGACCGCCATTTTTTGTCGATAGGAATTAATCCGCAATTGTTTCGCGGTAAAGATATTATCTCGGAGATTCGTTCTTTCGTTCGTTTCTAAACCTATTTAGATGGAGAGCGAAAGCCGATCGCGGCTGTATTTCCGCGTTAAAAATAGTTTCACCTGGCGTGCACGTGTTATTCGTAATTATCTCGCGTCGCAAAGATTATTTAAAAGACGATACCAGGGAACGCGGTTTTCAGCGAAAATCCCAGGCTCCTAAACAGATAGAAGGCGAGTATCATTTCGTAAAGTAGGAAATAGGGGACCATAAAGAAACTCGACGCAGGTAAACAAGCGCGAGAGCATCGCGCCGAGATGCTTTCTCAAGCGAGATTCGGAACGGTCGGTGATTATTCGGAGAGAACAGAGTGCGTTTTCAGAAAATCCATGCAATTAGAAAGAAATTCGCGATCCACATTTCGAGACGACCTTTTGCGGAAATAAAAAAAAGGGGGGGGAACGGAGGCTAAAATATGCGAATTCATTCATCATCAAAGATTAAAATCTGGCGAAGGAAACATAGGTAATAAAATATTATTCTACGTTCCATTTTAAAAGAACTTTAATGGAGAATTTTAACATGAGCAATCCTTAGAAAAATATTTAAAGTGGGGTATTACAAAGTTGTGAGAGCAGATCGTGAAAAGAGGAATCCGCGGATGAAAGGAAAAACGCAAGTCTGAGATACTCTCTGTCTACCCTACGCGTATTATCCCGATACTACCGGTCGGCAATGATTCCGCGGAGATAAATCTCGCGGAATATATCCAGTCCGGTTAACCCAACGCGAGACGATTTCCGAAGCGAGGAAGGAAAACGGCAAGAAACACTCGCGCACTCCTGGCGCGGCGCGGCGAGCTAATGTCGAAGGAGGAAGGTAAAAAAAAAACAAAAGCGGAAAAGGGGGAAAAGGGATCGTTTGGAGAAGAGATATAAAAAGAGGAGGAGGAGGAGGAGGGGGCGGCAGGGGGAGGAAGAGAAAAGAGAGGCTTCTCTCGGTGGCGAAGCGGGGTAGCGGGCGGGACGAGGGTCCGAGAGAAGTTAAGTGCTCGGGCGCCTATGCGGTCCGGTTACCCCGGGATTATATTCCAAGTATTGCCATTATGCGAAGAGTTTCCTAGGAAGGCAATTTTCGAAATATTTAAAATACATATCATTACGGCCGCGAAGCCGGTCCTTATTATAAAATAGTCCTCCGCCGAGCAGCGAAAGGGTGGCTACGTAATACGCACCGGGCGGGGAGGAGCGGGAGACTGGGAGGATGGAGGAGGCCCGTGTGGTCTTCGCCTACCTACTTTCGAGATCTCGCGAGCGCCGTAGTGCCGACGTACATGTATGCGGGGCACCCGCCAATTTCTTCCGACTCGTCCTTGCGACGGGCGACGCGACCGAGCGACGGCGTGTGCCCAGTGTGAAAAAAAAGAAAAGGGGGGGGGGGGCACCGTACCTGTCCGAGAGCCCGCGGCACCGTAGCCCCGCGTGTCGCGTAACGCGCGTGTCTACGAAAAACCTAGCTATCGCGTGCGCGCCTTGCGTGCGCCAACGCGAGAGCACTCACGCGCAAAAAAGCCAGGAACTGGACCGGAGAGCACCGTCCACGTTGTGGGACTATAAGTGCGGGGTCTCCCCGTGAGAAAAACGGACGTCGAGGAGTCCGAGGAGGCGCGCGTCGAACGGATCTTAGGCCTAATTGAGCAATTAATTTTGACGCACGGCGTCAGAAAAGGAGGAGCGCGATTGTCTTGGTCCGCGTCGTCCTGTTCTTAAATCCGAAATGCCCGCGGCGGGGAACTCGGGTGACAGCAGAGAGAATTCACTTCCGAACGATAGTCGGTTGTCAAATATCCCGATCTGGCTTTTCGTGTCAGGGTCCGGCTTTACTTTTTAATTTGATACATTTAAACAACGCGCTTAATCAAATTAAGAGCGGCGCTTCCCGAGTCGGTCCGCTTTCCGGTACCGGGGCGGAAATGCATAAAACACGACTGCGCCGGGGAGCCGAAATCACGGCGGAGTAACGTCGATACGTGTCAAAAAGCGCGAGGGGGGTCCTCTCGATCACTTCTGACAGCACGGTAATCGACTTCTGAGCGCGACGCGAGCGATACCGGGGCCCGCGCTCGTATCGCGATCGTTTTCTGGACGGAGGACCGAAAGGAGGTGGACGAGACGACGGGGGATGGACGGGCGCGGGCAACACGCGCATTTTAATACATCGGGGGGCGGACTTTTCAATTTTGAATCCCATCGGGACGATCCTCCTGATGTATCGCTTACGTTACGCGTTGATCAACGCGACCGGTCGACGTGCGCGCGCGCGCTTCTACGCGCGTTACGATCGTCGGCGCGGACGTACGTACACGTACGGATACGCGCGCACGTGAAGACAAACGAACGCAGAGAAACGAGAGTCGTCCGCGATTGTGTGCCGCCTGCCGATACGAGCGCGCGTCCGCGTCGGCGAGATGCACTTGCACAAGCGCGAGAGCGTGCGAGACGCGCGAAAACACAATCAAGGCCGCGCCGGGCAAAAACACTAATTTAAACGGAACGAAGGAAATATGTAGTCACATCCGGTGTATCAGGATGAATGGCGCTCGGTTACTACAATTCACGATTTACTGTTTCGCGACTTTTTTCTCTGCCGACGCGTCGGGGATCCGTTCTCTCCTGCCGGTCTCCCCGCCGCCCGTTCCCTCTTTCTCTCTCTCTCCCCCGCTCTCGAGTCACCCGACACGAGAGGGAAGAGACAAAGAGGAAAGGAGGGAAAGAGGAAGAGCGAGCGAGAGAGAGAGAGAGAGAGAGGGAGAGGATGGCAGGGCAGACGATCCGGGAGGTAAAGCCGTTATTGCCAAAAAGGATAATGCGAGGGAAGATTAAATTTTTTTCGACCCGCCCTTTCGAGCTCCACCGACCGCGTGATCACGCTTTGCTGCTTCTCGTGTTGTACACTGTGTACACTTTTCGGGGGATGCGCTCGCTGCCTCCCTCTCCCTCGTCGTCACCCTTCCCGAGAGCCATCACGCTTTTCGTAGCCCATTTCCGACGGAGCGAGCCTCCCCGGTCATTTCAGATCATTCCCAGAAATCACGCCGGTGCGGCATAATTTGCGTGTGTTATTTTAACATTTTTGTCATTTTAAAATCTCTATTTTACGATCCTGAAATCTGACATCGGTTATATCGGCGGAACGTGTGTATTTTAGGAATGATATTTAAGAAAAATTGTCGTTGCAACTTTCAGTAAATTCTCGTATCTTTTTAAAAACGATATTCACTCAATCAAATTTTTTCCATCTTAACTACAATGTGTGACATGCCCGAACGCTATATTTATCATGAAACAACATATTTGCCGTTAAAAAATATTAAATTGCCACTTAGTAACGTTTGCTCGCAGTGAATAATGAATCGCGAACAACCTGTTTCTTTCTCTTTTTTTTTTTTTGGTATGTGAACGATCGCACGATTGAACGATACGATTAGAGTACTATTAAGTGGTCGTAGGAGACGCATCATGAGGCTCGCGCGCGACAGGTGAAATATAATTTATGTTTATACCGCGTAATGCCGCGTATACGTTATCGTGAGTCCCCTCCGGGTCCTGGGCCCGCGTTCGAGGCATAAATAATTGTCCCCGGTTTTCGCCGCCGGAGGCGGGCGATTCATAACTCACGACGCTCCCTGTTGATTCCCTAATTTCCGAGATGCGGAAGGTCGCCCGCTACTTTTACGTGCGCTGCTTCGTTACGTTACATCGCGTTAATGCGCCCGTGGACGCTAATACGGCCAATAAAATATCGAAGCTTATCGTATGAAATATCAGTCGCGATAATTGACGAATCTGTTATACGCGCGCGACAATTTCGGTAGCTCAAGAGAGGAGACGCGGCCACCGTCTCGGTCAACTTGTTTTTGCCGACGTGCGTCGCAATAGGTAAAGAATCGAATATTATCGAGAGAAATTTAGTCATGGTGTTCGACAAATTTTTTATATGGAAATTTGAGGGGAAAACCGCCGGGGGCATTGTGGTGTACAGATTTACGGCATTGCTGGGCATTACCAGGCAATTTTTGGGCATCATAAAGATAAAATAAGATAAAGAAATGCCCACTGGGCATTAGTGGGCATTGGTGTACAAGATTTTGGTCAGCGATTTCCCCCTCGTGGAAATATTAGCATCGCTGTACCTATGCGTGTAGAGAGAAATGTCTCCTTTGTTTAAGAAAAAAAAAAAGAAGTGCACCACGTGCACTTGGAAGATAGGACACTCGCTATCGAGAGACCGGCCTACGACAACGGAACTCCACTCGACGCAAAACCGTGCGCGCTCGAGAATTTCGCTTCTCAATGGAGAATATAAAGTTATTAGAATTAGATTTGAAGAGAATAAAACTCCCGAGCACTTAAGTCGGTAATCTAACGAGCATCTCGTGTACTATTCGCCCGTACTTTTTCTCGGGACTTACTTCATCATTTCCTTCGTGGTTTTCAACTTACGTTTCTCTTTATCTTGAATAAATTAATCCAAGAACTTTCACGCTAATACTGATATACTGTTTATATAAATGAAAACATCGCTTTCTCTTTTTCTACAAACTCCTCTCTGTCTCTTTTCCTCCCTCCCTCCCCCCCTCCCTCTCTCTTTCTTAGAAATAGCGATGCATTTCGTTCATTTACTGCAATCTGCATAATTACATTTTATTTCATTTCATCTACTTGTATAATTATTCTCTCTCTCTCTCTCTCTCTCTCCCCCCTTTTTCTCCCTTTCTTTTATTCGTTCCGTACAAAAAAATCCATGTCGACGGTGCTTGGCAGTGCTCTCGCGGCTTGGCATTCCACGATCCCCGGGTCCGCGCCATTGGCTTCTCTCGCCCGCATCAATTAGGTATTTTAATCGGAAAGGCACCGCGGAATAGTTGCGATACTACAACGGCGCGCATTTACGATACGCGCGCACAGGCAGTCGGGCGGGCAGGCAGGCAGGCATACCCGGAGAATTGGAACGTGGTTGCGTTAACATAATGGAATTCCGCGGAATGTTATAACCATTATATACGTATAGCGGATTACGTCACGGTGCGGCGGGGCCGACGACGTGTGCGCCCTGAGAAGAGAGGAGAAAAAAAAATAATGCCGCTTACCGGCCGCGAGTCGGTCGCTCACTTTAATTTCCTAGATTGAACTCAACTGACGCGCGGACCCGAGTCTTCCGGCGCATCCGCCGTGCTTTTCGCGAAGCCGCGTGTCTCCTCCTCCTCCGGTGTATCGCCCCTCCTCCCCCCCCGATACTCGCCACCTGGTCTCAAAAACTCGGAAACGCGAAAATTTCGCGCGTCCGCGCGTCAAGTCCCCGCCCTACCTCACGGTGAATATTCATTTTCCGCGTGCACGTAAGACGCACCGAGTGAAGGTGACACGGTTCACGCAGACGCGCGTCAATTGTGCGCGCAATACGTCGTCGGGTGGGATAATAATTAAACTTATTTAACTTTCCGATTAGCTTCGGGACTCGATACGCCCGTACAGAATTCTCATGTTACGTTAGATATTCATATATTAAGACTTTTATCCGACTTATCGGATTATGTTACATAAATAACATAAAAACGTAGCTCTGTCGATGTAAATTATAATATACGTATTATACATCCGGATAAGATAAACCTTGAATAATGCATCGGTGTGTTTATTATCTCCGGCTGTGGAATTCTAGACAACACTTTTTACAAGTGAAACATACGGCCGGCACACGATCATTTCAAATTTCATCGGGATAACGAATGGCGCCGCGCGCGTCTCGATGCTCTTATTGATACGATTATACAAATAAGTGCCGCAAATCGTGCGCCCGGTACCGCGGGGGGAAGGAGAAAATATTTTGTTAAGCGTAAAGTTAACCGCTCGGCCCAAGTCGGCGCAGCCTGCCCCCTCCCCGCCTCCTTCTCCCCCGCTCGTGTCCGACGGTCGTCGTGCTAGTTACAAAACGGCTTGTAACTAGCCGCACGCTTAATAACTTGCACCGGTAGCGAACGATAAATAATGCAGGAGACACCGTCGTCCCGATGTAATTAACGAGAACAGTCGATACCCCAGGCGTGTGCGCGCCCGCGCCCGTGCGTGTGCGTGCGGACGCGGCCCCCCGCGCGCGCGCGTGTTTGTGTCACGTACGCGCGCGAACGCGAACGAGCGCGGTCAATATTTGTCATCCGCTTTAACAAAAAGAACGTTACAAAACGCTCGGCCGGATGCACCCCGGCCAAATATTGACTGCGCTCATTGACGTTCATTGATACTCTCAATTAGCGCATACCGTCGAAGCCAATCGCCGGGTAATTGGGATGGCCCTCCACCTCCGTCCGCGGAAAAGCGCGCGGGGGCCTCTCTCTTTCCCTCCGCCGTCGTTCCGCCACCCTTCCCCCCCTCTCCAACCCACCCCCTTCCGCATCGCCACCCTTGACGCGCGCGTCCGTCCGCGCGAGCGTTAAAACGCGAGAAACGCGCGCGCCCCCCCGGCGCGAAAACTCGTCCCGCGCTCGTGTAATTGGCGCGGCCGCCACGTCTCGAGTGCGCCCCGCGCGCGCGACACTTTTCCGTATCGCCGCGCGGCGAAAGAGCCGGCCAATTATATCCAGCGGGAAATGTCGTACGTGCGGGTAAGCGCCGTCGTTTGCCTTCCTCGAGGATCGTTTGCCTTGACCAGAACGAACGCGAAACCCACCGCGCTCTCGTTAATGATCGGCCGTGACCCCCCCCCCCCCATGCGGCCAGCGTCTTCCTTTTCTATCGGGGAAAATTGCGCTGGCGCGATTTCGGGTTAACCGCCCCGGAGCGCGAAAGTTTCGGTGCAGAGAGGAAGTTGTTCGCCGGGAGAGTAGGCACCGTCGTTTCTTATTTCAATTCGGCGGCACGTTTCTCGACCGGCGGTGGAGGAAAGTTTTAATTGACCCGCCCCCCGTTGCCGAATCATTTCCAAAATGTTAGACAAATAACGGCGTATCCCTCACGACTCATATTTATTTGATCGAATATTTTATCGAATAAAATTTAAATGCATGCGCGTGCGCAAATTGCTAGTTACGGAGCGCAGAAATTTATTCGCTCGTTTACGTAACGTCAAATCGACAAAATTAGGCTTGTAACGCAACTTAGTAACGCGCGGTAATTTAAATTGGAAAATACATTTTATAAATTCTCTAATCTATTCGTATAAATCTAATCTACGCGCGGCTGAGGTACGCGAGGGCCCTTTCCATCCAGCACTTTATATCTGGCAGAACTAATCAATTTTTTTTCCATTCATTTTTACATACATTTCTTGAAACGTGAAGATCTAACGTTACTTCTGACGGAAATGCTGTTTTTATCCCATTCTCGTTAACAAGCGAGTGTAATTCTGACCATTTTTTTTTTGTTCTTCCTGCATATTATTTCTACTAATTTATCTTCGGCAAGAAGAGAAGTAATATTCTGCCGTCGTAAAAACAGGAAAGCTACATTCAGCGCATCGGAATACATATCTGAGTGATTCGACGTTATCATGTACATAAAAATCTTCTAATTACAACACTCGATGCAATTACGGGATTCTTGTTGTACAATTTGCATCGAAAATTACATATTAGCACTGACGCGTGCAAAGACAAATGTCCGTCCCGGGAAAAAGGATTAATCGCAAGAAATAGTATCACTCCCGCCGATAAAGGAAGATTCGTCCGTCAGTAATTCTCAAACGCACGCACGCGTAATGATGCGATATAACAATTATGCATATCAGCTTTTTCGCGCTTAGAATTAGAATGATAATGCGACGATGTGTTGGAATCTTTTTCATATCCACACCACTTGACGCGGATTTGATTACAATCCTTTCGCGAATCACGGAAAGCCACTTTTTCACGATAACGGTATCAGCGACGGTTCCGAGAGCGGCAATTATTTTCCTCAGCATTTTCGCGAACAAGTTGCCACTATTACTCGCACTACCGAGAGACGCAACGTGTCGATTTCCAACTTTTTCTCTCGCATTACATAGAAAGACCGGGGTGGGATTATAGACGGAAAGAAGAAGAAGAAAACTTGACTCACCCTTTCCTCCTCCCGAATCATCTCCGCGATGCCGGGCTTGATCTCGAGGTCGTCACCGGCGTTGGGCTGATTGCCGGCGCCCTGCTGATGATGCTGTTGCTGCTGCTGTTGCTGCTGCTGCTGTTGCTGCTGCACGCTGAGTTGTTGGCCGTGGCCGCCCAGGTGGTTGACGGGCGCGTGCGGACCGGAAGTCACGTGGCCGGGCACGTGGTGGGTCGGCAGGGGGTGCGAGCTCTGCTGTCCCTGCGGTGGTGGTGGCGGGGGTGGCGGTAAGGGCAGCGAGGTCGGAAGTTCCTGCAGGTTGATCTGCGGCGTGACGGAGATGCTGGGCGTGCTGGGCGAGCCGAGGGACCTCGGGGTCGAGCTGGCAGTCGACGGCACCATGCTGTGAATCTCGGGCACGATGATGTTGCTGCCGATGACATCCTGATCGTCGGGGCCGATGCTGCCGGAGCCGACGCGTTCCGGACTGTTGGCGGACGGCGAGCGTTCGCCGGACATCCGGCGGCGCTTCTTCCGCTGCATCGCCGCGGTCGCGACCTCCTCCAGGGTCGGCCTGGACGTCAGCTCGTGCTCGCTGTTAACGTCCGCGAGGCCGCGGATCTTGAGGCTCTCCGCGACCTTAAGCAACGGGCCGATCTGCTCCTGGGAGACGTTGATCTCGCCCTTGTACATGAACTCAACCGCGGCCTTGAGCTCCGGCCATTTGATATCCTTCATGATAACGATCGGATGCTGGCAGGGGTTGTCGAAGAAGAGCGCCTGGAAGTACGGGCTGCAGGCCGACAGGACCATCTTGTGGGCCTTGACGCTGTGCCCGTCGCAGGCCAGGGTCACGTCCACGAAGCTCTCGCTCTGTAGTAGCTGATCGAAGACGTTGGTCAGATTAGTCTGATAATTGTTCCAGCGCAGGCAGAACTGCTGGGGTGACCCAGCGCCGCTTTGTTGCGTCATGATCGGACGTAATGCACCTTCCGCTTGGGTCTCTCCTCTATCTCGCCGGGCGATTCTTCCCTTCTACGCTGTCGCCTCTCGCTCTCTTTTCGTCTCTTCCTCCAGTCACCTCCTCCTCGTGGTGCGTCTCGCCGCGGCTTCTCGGCAACGTTCACCCTCGATCGGATCAGCAACGAGGCCGCATCTGCAACACACACATGCACAGCCACACGCAAAACCTCCAGATGTCCGCGCGAAATTACGCGGGGCGAGTGCGAGTGCCTTATCCGCGCGCCTCGTGGCAACGTGCGCGGATCTGTCAGACGCGAACCGACGCGGGCGTCATCGTCCCAACGGGACGTCGTGGTCGAGCATCTTTTAGCCTAGCTCCGAAACGTGGCTCGGAATATACCGTACACTCTAATCCACTCCCGCCGCTTTTAAGAGAGTTAGAGTTCGCCTTGTCTTCCCCAACGAAGCATCATACACGGCGGGGAGTCTCCCGAGGGATCAAGGTAATCCCGTCACGGGAGGAGGGGGGACACGTCCCTATTTCCACCACGCGGCACACTTAATCTTTACTCTCCCTTTCGCTGTATTTTCTCTTCCTCCTTTTCTTAACAGTTCCTAGCTACTGTCACTTAATCTAGTCTCATCGAAGTGTCTATCACGTTGAGGAGCGTTTTGTCCGAGAGAGAGAATCAGACTTCACCATTAACCACCCACCACCAACCACCTCGAAACGCGGAACAACAACGATCACGATGACGACGACGTTGCGGGTTTTCCACGGCGAAAAATTAACGCGTTAACGGATAGTACGGATACGGATTGCGGCTCGCGGTAAACGCCGTGCGACGTACGGCGGCGACTGTCCGCGTGAGAAGCGCGTGTTGCGCGCGACGGAGGGTGTCGAAGCGACGAACGACGTACGATCTGCACCCTGTGACGAGCGCGTCGCGACTGAGAGGGCCAGCAACGCGGCGGCGGGTTCGCTCGAGCGGCAGTGGTGGCGACGTGCGCGGCGCAGCGCTTCGCGGCA
>NW_011967144.1:625869-640044 GCF_000949405.1 Vollenhovia emeryi
GAGACGCGTACCGCGGCAAGGAGACGGCAATGTTGCGCGCCGCGCGGGTGGAGGCGCCCACCGCCGTACCTCACGCGTCCTCACGTTCCCCTCGCACCGCGGCAGTGCCGGCCAATCGCGCGGCTTGCCTTCCGATCGGACGCGCCGACAGGCGCCGCCCCCGGAGACCGCCTCATAACCGCCTCTCTCACTCCCGCGGACTCCCGCGAGACCGCGCGTCTCGCTTTGTTCGCCGTCCGAGAAGGAGAGAATTCTCTCTCTCGCGGCATCGGCCCCGGCGAGGCCCACCGATCGGCCTCCCGAAACGGCGATCCGCTGATGATGATGAGAGGAGGCCGCGCTTTGCTGATGGCGGAGGTGGTGGTGGTGGTTGTTCTGTCGTTATACTAGTATCGCCGAGCGGAGGTGGAGAGCACGGCGACGTCGACGGCGACGACGACGACGATGACGGGGACGGTGCTCTCTCTTTTCGCAGGTATCGCGTACGAATCAATGCATTCTAGGAAAGAATCGTGCGACCTGTACCCTACGAAAGTAGGTTGTACCTATGCGAGCGGTGAGATTTAAACGAGTGGGTAACGGGAAGATATTTTTTGAGAGCGCGATCGATGGAGACGCCGACGATCCGGGAGGTACGCGATATCTGGGGTGATTCCAGGCTTTCTTCGAGATAAATAGCAAACGATTGTCGACGAAATTGTCGACCGTTTCTTTCGCCGAGCGTTAAGAATGAGAAGTAGGGAGCTGATTTTTACATCTTTCGCACGTCTTTCGATTGAAATCCGACACTGAAGCGGACGGCGTCGAGTAGACTCGATCCCTTCACAGAGACGTGTGGAGATGCAAAAAAGTATGTAGCGTTCAGTTTGCCAACGCCGTGAAAAAAAGTTGGGTAAATTTGTTCTTTTACAGCTGGTGTAAGTGAGTTCAACGAACGCTGGCGGCAGCGGCGTAAAGAGACTTGTACAGACGCGGACGGCGTTTTTGAGTTTCTCGTCTCTCGCACATTAAGTGCAAGGATCTTATTGCACCTGCGCACAATAACGATTGTCCTGATAGCGGCGAGACGAACGGCGAGTGGAAACGTGCGCTCTAACCGTATCTTCTAAATGAGTCTGGGTGCACCGCATTACGCAGGTCGATTACTCGCGGCATTTCTTCTTCTCGGGAACAGCTGTAATAAATTAGCGCCGCGAGTTGACGAATGAGTGATATTTTACGCCGAGGCTAGGGTGTATTTCTCAAGAGCCCGGGCACGTGTGAAATGTATCGTTCGAGCACGCGTATCCACGACAATTTCAGAATCGCCAATTCGACGGGATAAAAATTAACAGCAGACACTCGTGAGACGAGCGACGGGTACGCGAGCGAGCTTTTTCGGCGTGCGATAATGAATATTTTTTAAGGCAGCGCGAGAAGATATGTTCTCCCATCTCTGAATTATTCCCGAAATAAGAAAGAATCGCGAACGTCTTTTCGATGCACCAAGTTTGGGGAGTTTCCCAGAATAGACATCTATAGTTGCAAAGATAGATGGCTGTAATAGAAACTGCATTAAAATATTTACTCACTACAGCAACGTTCCAAAGTAGAAGTACGTACAGTAGCGATCTTAAACGGCTATCTTCGCCGACTGTTGAAATATGCTCCTCTAGTAATATCGCTCTGAAGAAATCGCGGCGGGTAGACTATCCATTCCCCCTATTTATTCTGGTATCGGGTTATTCGCCGGCGAGAGTAGTCCGGTAGATTATTATTCATCGTGTTAGCGACAATCTCGCGAGCCGCACCCCAAAGAGTTCTCTGCCCATTTTTCCCGGCGGGGCGGCACGTGGCAGGGCAATTGGGGGATGCAAAGAGCAGACGATCATTCAGCGTCGGTTTTACCGTGTTCTGGCTGTGTCCCGGAGACCGGCAAGACGGTATTGACGATCGAATTTGGGCAGTCGTGCCTCGATAACGGAGTTATGAGCGCGACGTCGACGGTGCCGGCCGGGAAAGATGGCGGTCTTAATTGAATTAAGGCTACAAAGAGAGACGGTCCTCCGCGCTCGACCCTTACGAGACCCGCCGGCCGGACTCCCTTAACTGGCTATTAACTCGAATTTTGGTAATAGTAAGCGTTACGTTAGGGGCGGTCGGCCGTACGTACGTCTAAAAATCCCCGCCTAATTTCGTGACGAATCCGCGAAATTTCATGCCGGACCGGAACCACGTTCTCTAAGACTTGTGTGATAATTCAACTCAGTATGTTTAACCAATCGGAATTCTTCAATGTCGCCAGCGGTAATTAACAATGTCAGTGTTTTTCTTGACCCTACCTGGCGTCTTTAATAATACACAAAATTTATTGCGAAATCCTGGCTGAGGTAATATTTTTCGCAATGAATTTTCTGTATTATTGAAGATGCCAGGTATGGTCAAGGAAACATTGACGTTGTTAATATATTTAATTAGAAATTGACATTATTTATGGTACATTCTGAAAAGATTAGTTGCAGAAAAGAGCTTCCCGTTCGTTGAATATTTGCTACATTATACACTGAGAGACCCATTTTGTCGGATAAAACGAAATAATTTGATTGAATCATTTTGTTGACTGAACACGTAATTTGGTTGTATAAAATGAAAAATAGTTGCTGAAAAGAAGTCAAATGTTACAACAACTAAATATTTTGTTTCCACGAGTTGTTTATTTGAATAAAATTTTATGGTCGAGATAATATAACTTTGTCCATCTCAAAGTACGGTATTCCGCCACTAGATGGCCGCCGAATTCGTAAGTGAGATTACGATAGCACGTCACGGGCCGGGACGGTTCTTTCGCGACAGCGGAATAAGCGAAACTGCAGTTTGTTGAATATGTTGCTGAAAAGTAGTTAAATGTTACAACTATTTTGTTTCCATGAGTTGTTTATTCGAACAAAATTTTATGGTTGAGATAACAAATTCTGCGTATGTTCACTTAACCAAATTTTTCAACTAAATTTTGTTGTATCAACTGAGAGATTTGTTTGCTCATATCCGAACAAGAAATTCAGTTGAGTCAACTTTTGTTTCATTCAACAAAATGGGTCTCTCAGTGCACTCGATTCAAAAAGGGAAGCGATGATAGAATCGCGCGAGGAAGAATTAATGAAAAATTTTGCCTTTAGTGCAGGTAATGCGCTGGCTATTATTATAGCAGTGATACTAAAAATAAAAATTCGCAAACAGATACGATCTCGTTAGAAGCATAAATGGGGAAATTCGTTTTTCTCGATATATAGATTTACCGGCGTACTGCGGATTCGTCGTAAAGAATGCAGAGTAGTCTCTAACTCGATTTCAGTCCCCGCTCGAAACCGGCCGCCCCTCACCCCGCGGCGTCCCCTTGCCAGATCGGGCGGGTGTAAAACTGTATGCGCGATATTAGAGGCGTAAAAAACGAGGGTAACGGTGGCGATGCCGAACGGCGAATGAGTCGGATATATGCGGACGAATAACGACGCCCGCGAGGCTTTCTGATGAAGGAATATCGCCCGTCCTTTACGGGCCGCAGAGCGTATAAACACGACGCAGCCAGCCGCGTGCGTTATTCTTCCGCGTGTCGAGCCGCGAGTTTTTCCTTCGTTTCTTTGCCACGCGACCGTTATTGCGAAGGTTGCGCGAATATTAATCGTTTTTGCGGCCAGACGCTTTCCGCGCATTCCTGTCGCGAATCACTCGCGTATCCCCTTTAGACGAATATACAAATTGTATAGAGTTCTCGATGACGACACAGGCGCCCTCCTCTTATATGACGATTACCGGCTTCGGATTTGACTTGGATCTAGTATCAAAGCCAGGCCGCGGCTGGCGAACAATAAATTGTCACTGTGGACAGCCTTTGATGCCTTCGATGTAAAATCGGGGACCCTCCTGCTAACAATCGGTTCGGGACCGTCCGCAGTCAGTGGCGTTTGAGCCGCCTAACGGTAAAGACCTGATTTGTGTTCTAATAAACTCGGTAACTTGACACCCCGTGGAAACCCTTCTGTGTGAAACTCACCCGCAATTGGTAGTATCGAATCCCAAAGGGATAATAAAGCCCGGAAAGTACAAAGTAAAAAGTTGGCGGATCGAGATATAATTTATTTATTGTCAATACAGATCTATAAATTCCGCCGCGATTTATAACAAATGATGATAAAAATCACTACGAATTCCGTAAAAGAGTTACCCGCCGCGTCGCAGGAAATAAATACCGTCGAGATATTCCGCGCAATTCTATATTAGAATTTCCTTGGGCAAATAGAAACTTGTTAGTTGCCAGAACAACAGAATGACGCTGTATACTCTGCAGCAAAAATACAGGGCGTATGCCGTTGTAAAAGCGCGAATACGCGCGACTTACATTTACCGTCGCAGCAACTTTAGTTGCTGTTACTCGAACAGCAAATATGTAATATCAAGCTTGATGTTACCGTAACACGGTTGATGTTGGCGCATTTACAAAATGCCAACGTTACGCCTATAACAACTGCAGCATTTTCCTCCCGGGGTCCTGCAGACTTTTCCGCCCAGTTTCCGGAAGGGAAACGCCGTTTCTTATCTCGAGTAATTAACGGCGCGGCTATTCTAACTCTTCGCCATTCAAAATGTCGTTGCGTGAGCCTTTCGAAAAGAAAAAAAAAGAAGAAATATTTACAGGACAGTATCCGCTAAGCCGTGGATCATCGCGCGGGCGATGAACGGCGACGGGGGTGGCACTGGCCATAACGCCCGCATTTCTCATATCGTTGATACTTTCACCCCTGCGAGCGTAGGGCGAGCGAGCGCATTGTAAGGGCGCGCGAGGCCGGGCCGGGGAGGACTATAAATTTTACTACGTAATATTGTTTAACTGCAAACAGTATACTAACACCCTCCGTCGTTGCTGGCACGGAAAAATTTCGACCCCGTCGGAAGAGTAGCCGGTGAGATCCGCGCGAGGAAGCTCTAATTTTTCTCCCCCCCCCCCCCGCGGGCGACCGGCGATATCGGTTGAACGGCGACGATCCCGAGGCTGAGATTTCTCGACCGGTTCCTGGCGTCCGAGAACGCGGCGACGGCGGACGATTCGAAAAGGGGTCGACAGTACTTTCTCGTCCCGACGACGTACTCTCGGGGGCAAGTTATGAAAAAATACGAGATGAAAAAAATGGACGCGCGTGCGAGCGCGTGGCGCACGATGGAATAAAAGCGTGAAGTATCAACGCGCTCGGATTTTCTACCTGTAACCGTTTCCACCTGTAACGGCGCACACACGGCGCTGACGAACGCGGCGGAAAATCTCTTTCCCCTCTGGTAATGGCCGTCCGCGATCGCGCCGTAAACGTATTCTAAACGGCCCGCCTTTTACTTCTCGGCGCGATATCTTTGAAGCGGAGTTTTCGACGACAACGCCCGTTAATCTCAAACTTGGCGAAACTAAGAGAATAAACCTGAAATTACGATACGGCGCGAAGCAGTTATATATTCTACCGATAACTGCTATAAAACCGACAACGGTTTACGTCATGTAAAATCATAAGAATCCCGTTTCTGAAAACCGTGCTCGCGAACTTGGCTGGACAAAACGCACGCGTCTTTTATGAAAAAAAAGAGACTATTGCATGCATCTGCCTTTATTAAATGGATACTTCCTTTTTCCCCGTTTCATTGAAGAAAGGCAATATTTGCGGAAACGCAATCACTTTCAAGTGTTTCTCTAAAAATTTTGGCAGCTGCATGGTTCTGTCAAAAAGCAACGCGCCGGACGCTAATACGGAGAATTGTTTAGCATTTCGCTGTTCGTTGCACGAAGAAGACGCCTAAAGAAGCCTCGCGATCGGGGTCTTTAGGAAGTTTCGGATCCGATTGGGTCTTTATTTTGTCGCGACACGACGAGCGATCGATCGATCGTGCCCCGTCTTGCGCCACGCGTGTCTCTCTCGTGAGAGGTGGCTTAAAATTAGCCATTTCCACGGTAATCGCTACCTGCTCCGGCGACGCCGGCACTCCCCCGACATTACAGAGACGGCAGCGGCCTTGCGCTCGCATTGTACAAGAACAATGAGCAAAGAGAAATATTGATGATGCTGCCGCCGCGTGGCTAAGCGTGCGCTAGCGGGCGAACGCGTGCACGAACAGCCCGAGCGTATACCGAGTGTCCTAGAGCGATCTCCTCTATTATTCAAAGTCTATAGTTTCTTGAGAAAAAATCTGAAGACAGGTCCCGTCTTATTCCCTTTTAATTTCCCCACTGGCGTTTCCTCTCCTGCGGAAGGAGTTACGGCGTACGAATGAGCGCACTTGGAATTAAATGAGGCTCCGTTGTCCAGTTGACTTTTATTCTACCTCTATTCCCGACAAGTACAACTTCTCTCTCGTTCGATATATCGAGTCTATCGTGGCAAACAATGACGATAGGGAAAAGCACCAAGTTAGAGTGCGGCTAACCTATGACCGCGCGTGTTTACAGGATACGCTCAAAGTGCATACCCCGTCTATTCATACTTCAATAATAATGTTTGCAGATCGCATTTGGAATAAGACTCGCTCGTGAATCATTAATAGAAGAAGCGACGATCGCGATATTACATTTTTCATCACACAACGTTCTTAACGTCTCGTTTCCACGGTATTTGATCCTCAAATAAAAATGCTCCTAAAGTATTTATCTTCAATTATAGCCGAGTAATTAGGGCTTAGTCCGTTAAAATAATCCGAAAGCGCATCGAAACAATTGCACCTCTTCGCGGTTCGAGACCGTGTCGACCTCCGGAACATGTCGTTGCTTTTAGAGCACCCAGTACGCGTGTACATGCTTGTGCAACCCGAAAGGACCGTCCGTATATCGCGAGGCAGACGCGAGGACGCGAGACAGCATGAGAAACAGAGAGAGAGAGAGAGAGGGGGGGGGAGCAGGGGCGAGGAGTCCGGGGAATGCGGGAAGCAACCAAGTATCCTACGACGAGCGAGGGAAAGAGAGGGTGCGAAGGAAGCGTCGAGGGGGATGACGGAGAGAAAGGGAGCCTAGGACAGCGGCTGTACGGAGAAGAGTGGGGAGATAGAGAGGAGGTAAGAGCGGAGAGGGTAGGAGAGGGGTAGTGGAGAACGAGAGGGTTATACGCTTAATATTTCAGCATCGCGAAATTCTGCCCCTGAATCATTAATCGCCCGCTCCAGGGTGGCGATGCCTAGCCGAGTCTCTGCTCTCTCCCTCCCCCCCTCCCGCCCCGCAGGCATCCCCTCGGCCGCATACCCCTCGTCCATCTGGCGCTCCTGGTCGTGTCTCTCCTCTCTCGTGTTCCTCATTCCTCTGTCCTCTCATCCCCTGCCGCCCCTCCTCCTCCCCCTCCCCCGGCCCCCTCCGCAACTTGCCTAACGCGACTAGGAAAGCCATCCGCGTGAATATTTCGAGTCCTCACCGATGCGAGGAATAGACTCGTCGACTGAGCCGTAATTAACCCGCTGATTAATTACCGTGGCCGTGCTACACGACGAGCGTGCGCCACGCGCGAGTGCAGTACTCGCGACGACTCGCGACACTCGCGCGACGGTACTTGCTTTCACCTCTTTGCTGCCTCTCGTTTCCGAGGAGGCGCGATCGGATGTCTTCCAAATGTCGACGGTATTCTCTACCTAATTCCCTCCCTCCCTCCCTCCCCCCTCCTCCGTTCGCGCCACTTCGACGATTAAAGCTATCAGGTGCCGAAGCGTACACGCCGTCTAACAAATTCGTAATTAGCACGTGCCGGAAGAGAGTAAGAAGATTGTCAGTCCTAATCGAAGTAATGAAATCGCCCTGGTTAATATCGCAATTCGACCGAGTTCCACTCCCCCCCCTCCCCTTTCGATCACAAAATAGAAATCTAAATCTTGAGATTCGTGGAATAACAAAACAGTGTTCGAGCAACGGGGATAAACTCGAGGTTCGCAAAGAGCAATCATAGGTATAGTCAAGAGAAAGTAACATGACGTCCGCAACCTGTATTTTGCCTTTCGTGTTCGATGGTGTAACTAATTTAAATGGTCACATTCCCACGCTACCGAGAGAGGGGAATCGCGCGATCGGGAAATATCTCTCTCTCTCTCTCTCTAAGAACGCGTTCTCTCTTTCTCCGTCAGAAACGTATCCGGCATTACGCGCATCCGTTTCAATCCGTAACGGCGAATCCGGTGTCGAAGATGACGAGGAGGCCTACGCGAAGCGATCCCCTCGCACGATGAGACCAATCCGATTTTGCGGCTGATGATTGCGCGGCGATGAAAACTCGCGCGAACATAATCGGGCGCACGTGAGTAGGATCTCGCGTTTATCCCCGCGGGATTTGTCGAGAGCACGTGTCGTTTAAAAACAGACGCAAGACAAACAGTAAGAATTAAATAAAAACAGAATCTTAATATACAGGGGTCGGGTGCCTCGTACGAATAAAAATACGCTTTGCGGCAAGTGCTTTCAGAAATTATTTATTTCTGAGAACAATGAAAGCTGAAGCTGTGCTATTGCCGGCATTGATAATCTCATTTGTTTATCAAAATTGTATCAACGCTCGGTCTGTATGTCAAGTCTACAGTTTCTTAATGATTCAGTAGCTGCACACATCTCTAAATATAATAATTTATCGTTATCCTCTTTTACGACTAGAGAAAGGACCCTGTTCTTCTTACGTTAACATTTGTAACACATAGTGGAGAGAAGTATTATATAGTTCTGGAGGCACCCTGTATAAACTCTACTTTGTAGCGTAACGGCGAAGGGTTAAAAGGGTTGTTCACCGTGTTCTCTCAGTAGGTACAGCGTGTTTCAGCTGCGATGACAGGACTTCATGCCGAGTAGCAGAAATGTTTTCTCCACTTACACCCTATCGTCATCGTCGTCGTCGTCGTCGTCGTCGTCGTCATCGTCGTCGTCGCCGTCGCCATTGTGTTCTAGCAACATTCACGCACACGGCCGCATACGCTAGCAGTAGTTATTAGTCGTAGTCTCTGCGAAGCGTGCAGGTTGTGCACGAGGTTAACGTTGCAGAAGGGGACGCGGCGCGGTGCGGGAGAAAGCGGGAGAAAGGGGGCGGGTGGATGGGTTGGTTTGTACCGAACAATGATATCGGGTATTTGATTTGTAACCGACGACAATACCGACTTGCGACCCCGCATTTCATCCCTCCCGCTCGCCCCTGTCGCCCCGCCGCGTTCTCTCTCGTTCGGGCGTCACCCTGTATATACTATATGTACCTGTATACATGTACTTGTATACCTATAGGACCACAAGACAAGGTTGTCGATAGCGAGTGCCACCTTTATGGTGCCTCCGAACAGATCCTTTTCGATCCCGTCCCCCGAACTAAGAAATTAGTCGCCTGCGTTGCGCGATCAATCGAGCGAGGTTTCATCTGGTTTTTCACCCCGCGGAAGATCGAGAGATCGGAAGTGCCGCGGACTTGGGGAACGCCAAAGTGCTGGAGCGGTGAAACGAAAGCTCCGAAAAAAAATTCAATCATACGGGCATTAAATGTTTCAAAGATCGAAACGACAATGCTTCAACAATTCACATCCGAGACTTGAATGTTTGATACGTTTGGGGTATCACGAAAATTAAATCTGAGAGAATCAAGTAGCGATGATTTAAAGATGGCGAAAGTCTTTTAAACATGGTGAGGCAAACCGCGGCGGAAATTCCGAATTGGTTGAGTTTTTGCGAGTTTTCGCCCGAAATGACTAGGGTTCAATCAAGTGCTAAGAATTGAATTGTGTATTCGGAGATACGAGCGCGCGCGCGCGCGATCGTTCACTCGGGGAGAGCGAACGTTCGACATTATGCCTATTCTCAGCAGGACACCGCTCTCGCATACGTAATACTCCAACGAGCCCATAAGTTGTTAAAACTATCCGCGACTACATGCTACTTTTACAGTACGACGACCCTTTCGTCGCGCCGCTTTTCGTGCACGAGTTAAAAAAGAATTAAATTGTTATCGACCAGGGACTTGTTGTTCGGGACGTCGCGCGCGCGATCGAAGCACGATGAAAACTCGGCGCGCTCATACCAGTTTATTCCGCAACCCCTTTTCTGCATTATTTACGCGAACGCGTGACCAGTCGCGAGCAATAAAGCAGCGGGACCTTCTTGGACAGCATCAAACGCCGGCTTTGCCGAGGGCCCGCTCGTCCTCTCATCCTTTTTAGGGAGAAAGCATCCGAGAGAGAAATTATTCACGGGCAATTCTACGGGTACAAATCTCCATAAATATCTGAAAGACGGAAAGGAACGAAAATGAAAATTCGATGCGTCGTTTTACGCCTACCCTCTGCTGCACGGAAAGATCTCGCGCCGTTTATTGTATCTGACTGCCGTCGGTGGTGCAATGTTTTCCTGAATATTCCCGCCGTGTCTCACCAAGTGTTGGGAATTTAATTGCGATTTCGTTTAGCGAAGTAACTCAGGTTCGATCCCGAATCAATTTTCGGCCAGCGATGCGTTAGGCGGCAAGGAAGTTACCGGCGTCCATCGAGGAAGAACCCGTGGAAACAATCGGCCGTCGATGCTCGAATAGCTTAATACTTAAAAGCTGTCTATTGCGCTGCCGCGCAAAACTCCGCGAGGAGAATTCTATAAGTAGAATCGCGTAACGACATTGGGAGCGTTAATGATGTAAGCGATCTATGTTTGCCACGTCGAAATGCGTTTAATCCGTGCAAGCGCGGATCTGCGGATTATAATTAACTCGGCGGCGATAATTCGAAGTGTATAATCACCAAACGAGTCGCGGAGCGCGCTGATACGACTACATGAAAATAATTAATCATCAATATGCGAAAAGCTTACGTTAAAGCGAAAGCGTTGCTACGAAAATCATTACCGTAGGGAGTAGACCTTCTGCTCCTCTTGGTAAGAAAGTAATCGTGGGGAAATTGCAATCGTAAACTTAAGTTAATACGTAGAAAATGTATCGCGTGCAAATACACGCAATAATAAGTCAGGAGGAAAAGAGGCAAATATGAGAACAACAAGTAAGACTGAATTGCAGAGTAAGTTGTGATACAAAACTGACGTGTACGTATCAAGGAGGAAGGAAATAATAGATTTCAATAAAATATAAGAAAATCAGAGTGCGAGAAAGAGAGGCGAAAGGCATGTATTTATATACTATTCGCAAACGGTTGCTTAAGATCTTCTACCATCTTATGGAGCACAAAAGTACCGTTTGAAAGAAAGCATTGACCCAGCACGAAATAACATAATCCATAGGCAACGCGACTAAAGATTTCATACCAGACGCTCGCAGTAAGAGAGTAAAGAGTGAAATAAAAATGAGATGGACACAAAGTGTGTAAAGCGAAGTGAGAAAAGAGAGAGAGAGAGAGAGGGGGGGAGGGGAGGGGAAGAGGGAACAACCCTTCTCCGTGTCTCCGCGAGAAGGAAAGAGACGCTGAAGAGGGATGAAAAAAAAGCTTATAAATGAATACAGAGAGACAGGGAGAGAAAGAGAGAAATGTTTGAGAGCGGAAACTTGGCTGCGCCATCTCACGAACGTACATATTTGGCGGAAGACAGCAGCCAGGTGCAACGGACCTATTGACATGTTAATTGCGCCTGAATAATTAAAGGGGGCACCTCTCCCGTCAGCGGTGCTGTGTCCTTTTAAAATGTCCCCCGATCTCGTTAACCCGACGAAGGGAGGAGGAGGAAGAGGAGGAGGAAGAGGAGGAGGAGGAGCGTGGAGGGAACGAGCGTGAAGATGGTAGACAGCCGGCGTCGCGAAGCGGAGATCGAGGATAAAGCAACTGGAACCAATTCGATTGCTCTAACTAGCGACAGCGGGACGAGAAGCTCCGGATTGATTGTTACTCGAGATTAGTGCATCTATAACGGAAATACCGTGATACAAAAATACGAAAAGTTTCTCCAAACGTTCGTTACTGCGACGTATGTTTGGACGGATGTTTTATTGGAAGCCATATAGTTTTCCGTGTGAAAACAAAATTGTTGTCGTCCACCCGATATAATTGGAAATCTTTTTTTTTATCCGGCACGTGACAGTGCAATTGTCAGTTTCGTATTAATAGCTGAATATCATAATTGCTGTAGAATTGCGCTTTTATTTCGGTACAATATCATCTAAAGTTGCAATTGTCTTCAAATATCGCCTCGTTTTACAACAGTTTCGACGGGTTTAAGCTGCTTCTAGCGTTTGAAAAAGAACAAGAGTATAGAGAGACGTAATGGTATAAGAAGGGAAACAGACAACAGTAAATCTGTATGAATAATTTGCAGAGCTGTAGATTCGTAAGAATATACAGCGATTAGTTCGTAAAACAGTATAAAGACTAATCCTATAAATTAGGAAGAATGCACGATCGATTCCTAGTTTTCATTTACCCATGTACCGATTCGAGCGTGATATCGATATAATATCCTTACACATTTATGATCATTAAAAATCGAAAAAGTTTATAAGATAATAAGTGAAGAAGTAGATTCGAGAGCTGTGGAAGAGGATGTTAAATCTCATGAAGGATTCAGCGCGATATTCAGCTGCTCGCAGCTGTAACATTCGATCCAAGTGGCTCGGCATTATTGCTGAAAATCCCTTGGAGTGAGGAGAACAATCCGCGCTCTCTCGTAAGGGGCTCGAAACGAAAGCGGTTACGTATGCCGTTAACAATGTCCGGCCGGGGCGGACTTCATATACTTGTGCGCGATCGGAAACGGGGAAAATGCTCAAGCTGTGGCCTGAATAATTGACGATTTAGCCGTGTATCGGCGGAAGGGAAGGGTTCGCGGTGATCGTAAGAATATCTAACCTCGACGCGAGTCCGCTGTATTATTCAGCGGCTGTCATCCCCGCGTCTCGAGGGGGGCGAAGCGCGCCGCCCGCCTCCAGAAAGCTCGAAAGCTTACGATCGCGCGCGCTTATTCCCGATCGTAACCCGCAACGCTTTATCCCTCGATATTCGCCTTATCTTCTTTTTCTTTGATAACCGGACACACGTACGGAGCGTTGCGCATGCAACCGCTCACGCATATGCACACGGGCACGACACATGCACGCGAGCACGATGCGTCACGTGCCGCGGCTCTCAACTATAGACCCGATGCAATCTTAATGGGATCAATTATTTACGGCGCTCGTCATCGCCCATTAAATATTCCACGCTCGACGAAAGAGTCCTCGCGCTACCCCGGAATTATTCCGGGCCAGTATATTCGCGAATAGTAGCGCCGAAGTGCAAACACCGCTATTTTCGCGAGCTTCTAATGGCGTTAGGGAGAGGCGGGAGCATCCCGTGGGAGAGGCACCTGTCGCGGCGAAGGAAAGATTTCTCCGCCGCGATCGATCCCCGGGAAAGAGATCGGCGCGATAGCGAGATGTGCAGACCGTCGAGATAAGCCGCGACATATTTGATAAAATTAAGATTAACTTTACGGCGACGCCTAACGCGGGAGACTCATCGCGCGATCTTTCTCGCCCGCGAGGCTCGCCCGCTGGTGAATTGTGGCGTAGCGTGTTATTGCCCCGAAGAACGGCCCTTCGATTAATCGAGCTTAAGTTCGCAAACTCTTTTATGTATAGCCGCGTTGCCCGTATTTATCGTCGGCCGCGCGTAATTGAACGCGTAATTATACGTCGGTCGACTCGCGCGAAACTTCATTTCTGCAATCTTCTAAATGTACCCCGAATGTATCCACGCGACGACGATACAGCTCTATAAATATAAGTAGTTACTACTCATCGACGTTGCAATAGTCCATTTTTGCAATCTCCTAAATGTATTTAAATGGATCTACGCGATAGCGCGACTGATCGCATCGCCCTATAAATACAGGCTGTTACCTGTGCTCCTTTTTCTCTCGGCAAACAACGCGATCGATCGCGCGTGCAAGTCATGAATCATCCTTAACGAATGAGCGTCATAATGGAATATATTATCGCGGAATATGGCCATCAAAGATGTCAGAGTTTGCTTTAACAAAGGGTCCATAAATAATAGAAGCGTTCTAAGTAAAGCAGGCCTGAAAGCTTGAAACCTTCCATCCTTCAACATTTTTT
The DNA here is from genome assembly GCF_000949405.1 of Vollenhovia emeryi. Classification (NCBI taxonomy): domain Eukaryota; kingdom Metazoa; phylum Arthropoda; class Insecta; order Hymenoptera; family Formicidae; genus Vollenhovia; species Vollenhovia emeryi. Next base: position 639,906 of record NW_011967144.1, read on the forward strand.
TAAAACGGAAGTACAATTTAAAAACACAGACTTTTCTTAGACCAAAGTTCGACGCGAGAACTAAATCAAAGTTACATAAATAACGTATTATATTTCTCGTACAACAGTTTAACGACAAATCCTAATTAATTGCTCTAAT
>NW_011967144.1:640989-670083 GCF_000949405.1 Vollenhovia emeryi
ATCTGTTCGCTGAAACTTTGATAGGATGACCGTCGTGCCTCTTGAGCTTTTCAATCTTCACGGCAATCTACACCGACAATGAAATCGCCGAACGCAAAATTTCGTCGACAGCTAAAACAAAGCGGAACATGATCGCGCTACAACGCGACTGCCCGAAGGGCTACCGATCAAGTTCTTGGCACGATCGATCCGCCCACGTTGCCATTCTCCCCCCCCCGCGCCCCCTCTGGGTTCCCGGAGGGAAACGGGGCACCGACCGACCGGGGTTGATATAAACTGTGATTGATATTTAGTCGCGCCACACGGCACTTAAGAGGATTAAGGACCATCCAGGACGAGTATCGGCCGGGAACAGCCGTGACCCCGAGCACGTGCATCCGGGGACACGCAACGATCTCCCGAACGCTGGCCGGTAGGTAGGTTGGTAGAGACGGTAGGTGGTGGAGACGTTCCAGGTCGATCCAGCAGCGCCAAGGATTCCTCCCGTCCTGTCCGACGCGACTGAAACGCGCTACTACAACGCCGCAACTCTGATTACAGTTAGCTCGGTCCGCTGGCCTAAACCTCCATATAACGCGCATCGCGCGGTCGTCGGGGACTAACCCGACGACGACCACTACACCACGCCACGCCGGGCGCGACATCCAGCCCCGACCATGATTATCCGGTGGATTGTCTTACCGCATCCTAATCTCGAGAATGCTCATATCGGAAGGCCATCGAACTAGATTTTGTCCATAGCGTGTCTTCGGCGCCTTTCAGGCTCTCTCGGGCGAGACGCGGAACCGTGTTGCGCGATTAAAGGAAAAATCGCGGGATGAACGAACATAATACAGAAAACTAATAAGAATTCTTCAATGTCGCCAGCGATAATTAACAACGTCAGTGTCTCCTTGACCTTACCTGGCATTTTTAGTAATAAAGAAAATTTATTGCGAAAAATATTATCTCAGCCAGAGTTTTAACCTGGACCTCCCTACACTCTAGGCGGGCGTCTCGCCAATTCGACCACCGAGGCATATGATAATATTTGTCGCGATAACAGCATAAAGATGTCGTCTGTTAAAAATGCCAGGCATGGTCAAGAAAATACTGGCGTTGATAATATAGAATGTTAAATTTGACCTAGTGAACTCACGTTCTACTTTGATTAGGCACTGAAGAATTAGGCATTGAAGAATTAACAAAAAAATATTGCGGGATAATAAAAAAGAATATTTATGGAAGAGCAGTAGAAAAACGTTTATTCGAAAACGCGCTCGAAAACAATTCATTCTTCAATGAAAGCCTGATTAAGCCATAGTTATGTTGCCCAAGTTTAGCCGGGATATTCGAGAGGGAATATTTTTATTTCTTATTAATGCTCGAAATGGTATAAAATGCCGCAAGTAGGATATATATTTTGGTTCCGCGGTTACATCTGCACGAAGCGTGTTCAGTGGGTGATTAATATCTCCCTCGTGACAGGGATAGCTGCCGATTTAAATGAGCTGTTATAAACGTTTAAGGCGACTCCGCGACAATCATCGGCGGATCGTTACGTAATATCGAATTAAAAACGACGTGGAAAAAAGATACGAGTTCAAAACGAGCCAGTTATTTTCGAGACGGACATCAGAGAGGAGGCGGGAGGAAGGGGAGGGCTGAATTTTTAATGAAGAGCTATTACTTTCCCAATATGACAGCTGTGAAAATAGACGGAACGCGTCGTCAGAAATACCGTATATTGATAAATTTCTACGTATCGCGTCCTCCTCCCTTTCGCGTGCAACGGGTCTTTCGAAATTCTCGGATAGTTCCTTCGGAGAAAATTGGATTGGATGCCGTTCGGCGCTTTTTAAAGTCCAACGTCGTCTCTGCGGTCGGTCGTCGAATTAAAATTTTCTTGGGACAAAATTCGGCCGAATTAATTAAGATCTCCCATTTTCTTTGCTTCTCGCAATCTCAATTCCCTTTCTAATCGCTCGCTAATTGAAAAAGCGAGCGACATCTCGCCTTCTCTCTTTCCCTCGAGAGACACTCCCGAAACGTTGTTGAGAGTGCGGCACGATGGGCGGCAGACTATCGCCCCGGAACCGTATTAGAAGCGACTCGATGCATTAGTGATAACCGTTATCTATTCCAGACGTCATCCACGGTCGAAAATAGCGGCATAATCGAAGACGACGGAGAAAGAGCGAGGAAGAGCGAGGGGGGCAGCTACGAGCGGCTCGGAAGGGTGCGATGAAGAGGGGGATTCCGGTAATGTCGGGGCAGGCTCGTGCGAGGTGCGAGAAAGGAAGCGTCGTTTCCGCATCGCGATTCCGCCCCGTCATTGGCTCCGATTCCTGCGCTAACATTAAACGCGAGCCCTCGGTACACTCTCGCGCAGCGCGGGAGACAGGGGGTCAGCGCGGGGAAGGATTTTAGGGATGGCCGCTGCCGTTCCACCGGCCGTCCCATCCCCCGTGCTCTCATCGATAATATACGATCGTGCATGATTCTGCTTCGTGTATCACAATGGCCCTCCGGGCAAGCCCGTTCCACCTCTATCTACGTACCTGGCGCGCCGAACTACCGGCGCCCGGAGTCCGCGGTGGATAATGAGTGATTAGGTAATTAGTTGTCCAATATTCGCCCCATCCGCCCGTTCCTTCCTCCCTCCTGGCTCCTCTCGCCCTCTCCTCCGCTCGCTTCGTCTATCCGCGCGATCTTCCCAGCGTTCACCAGCTCCGCTGCTTGGTCTCCTGTTACCGCTTGACCGGATGCGTTGACCGGACAGTACGGACGTACGGCAACGCGTAGAACGCCGTGTCAAGAACAGCTTCGTTAAGAGACGGAAGAATGTTCCGAATTGCTGTTTAATATCTCGGGTTTCTTCCATCGGCGACGCGTTGTTTAAACTTCAAATATGAAAAGTATACTGAATTGCGCAAAATTACCGGCCAGCTCTCACGTTAGCAATTTTGTGGGAAAGATACCGAATCCAGACAGCTCAACTTTTTTTTCATTCTTTCAGTGATAAATCGAAATCGAGAATCCTTATTACAATTATATCGTCACCTTTGTTTGTTGCTTGCGAGTAGAATTCGCATCGATAGCCGTGACTTCGATATTTCCCGGAAATACTACCGTCGTAACAAACACCACAGGGGAGAAGAGAATTCGAAATACTTTGAAGCGCTGCCTTTATTCTTCTTATATATACATAATGTATACAGAGCTCATCTCTGCTCCTCGTCACCCAATTGCGCCAAGAGTTGGAGCCTCGAATATCGATTTGCGAGGGAGAAAAGGAAGAAGGGTGAAAAGAAGGGCACGTCTGTCCAATACCTATGTCCAAAAACAGCCGAGTTCTCGAGCCCCGGAGCTGAGGAACCGCCATGTGTGCGGCGCCGAGACAACCCCTTATAAATATAACAATTAAAAAGAGGGCTGTGTGTGTGTGAGTGTGTGCGTGCGTGTGTGTGTGTATGGAGTGCCAAACGTCCTGCTTCGAGGGTGGACACCCCGCGGGCACCCCTACGCAGGACGCAAAACAGAAGGGCGCAGTCCGTTTGCCGCTGCGGGCTTCTTTCCGTCGGCAGGACGCCAAAAAATAACGGAATAATAATGAATTGAATTCTTTCCGCGTGTACGCAAAATCGCGCCGCTTTTTATCGGCTGCGGCGCGCGAGTGCGGGAATCGTTTAACCTGCGCGAAATAGCGGTCTCTCAATTTTACCTCTTGTTGAACGTATAAATATTATATGAAACAATTTCCATAAATACTGAATTGGTTAACCGAGCTTTAGCTAATTTCATCTATCATTCTAATTTTGTCTACGGATAATTAGTTAAATTCCAGTTAAATCCAACTGATGTTATGCGAGCGGTCGGTAATAATTTTAACTCTATTACACCGCGATCTTATTCGGTCTGCCGTCGCATTATCATAATTATTGGATTAAGAGAGCGACATGGCTGACTCCGCGGAGCTGTCGATGACGTATCTCGCCAAGCCTGTACCCATTGTCCGACGAGCGATCGAAAAGAACACCGGACCGCGGGAAAAGAAGTGAGCCGGGCAGGCGGCGATCGGCGTGGACCGCGTGGGCGACACGAGGGAGTTAATTCACGAAAGCGCCGAGGCGAATTCAATTCGCGCGAGTTAGCGCGTGACGAAATCGCCGCTCGTCGCCTCGTTGCCGGCGACCTAGGTCATAACTATTTAAATGCCCGCGGCCGGATAAATTGTTGTATTAGTCACGCCAAGACTTATATTAATACATGGCCCGTCCGGGTTCGTCGTTCGCGAGCCCGTTATTTCCCCTTCCGACCGAGCCCCACTTAGATTTCGCGAAACGGGAAGACGCAGCGCGGATCGTTTCCACGTCGTTCGTCTCGCGCATTTCGGGGATCCGCGCGAGTCGCGAGCGGCGACACGCGCGCAAGATGTCGTCCGGATATATTTCAGTTAGGGCCTGAGCAGAATGGCTGTCTTATACTTTTAAGATACGGCCTTAAAACAATGTTTTATGTTTGAAGCCTCTGTCTTGAGGTAACGCACAATAACTGTCTTACGTCTTAAGAGCACAAGACAGCCATTCTGCTCTTTCAGCCATTCAGGCCCTTACTTTAAGACCCGGTCTTCGATGAGTTGTTAGTCGTCAGTCAAAAGTCAGAAGCTGCGCGTCAGTCCTTTTTCTACCAACCAGAAAGGAAAAGGATCGACATATAGTTGCGACTTCCGACTAACGACTAGCGACTCATTGTAGACTGGGCCTAAGACAAAGATTGAAAATATAAAACATCGTCGTACGAGACGGCCGTTCCGCTCAGGCCCTTACGTGAGAGACAAGGTCTGAGAGAAAACGCGGTCGGGATATATTAGTAAACGCCACTAATTAGCCATGACACACTAACGTGACTAACGTCACTGATTCATGTAAATGCTCCGTTTGAGAAACAGATGAAGCTCGCTGCACGAGCGGATCTTCTATCGAGCTTCGACACGGTCGAGAGAATTTAAGTAAGCCGGGGGCGTCTCCTCGAATTCCCTCGCGGCGGGTTTGTTACTCCTGACATAGATCGCAACAGGCGACAGACGGACTCCGAGGGAAATTCGCTCTTAATTCGCTCGATACAGCGGGCAATCACGCCGATCGGAACACGAGGCATTTTCTCCGAAGCCGACTTGACGCGTCTTCGGGACGCAGGAGGCGAGAAGAGACGAGAAGAGTGCAGGTGGCGAAAGGCAGAGAGAGAGAGAAAGAGAGAGAGAGGGGGGGGGGTTGGGGAAGCGACCAGTTCGCCGGTGGTTATTTAGGTGATTACGCTTCGCTTCGCCGGGCGACGTGTGCGCCGTACACGTTTGATCGCATCGTCGTCGCGACAAATCGACATTGTGTCACTGCGCCTCGTTGCAGCAATAACGCATATAATATACGCGCGCGTGCGAGCGAGCGGACGAGCGGGCGAGCGAGCGAGCGCGAGCGCGGCATTACAGACCGCTGATGTAATACTTTTATGATCGGCCGCCGCAATTTCTCGGTGACAACACTCGCTATTTCTGTCGCCGAGTTTGTGCACATGACTGCCGCGACGAGCAATATATCGCGCAAATACGCGCGACGCTCGCGCCGATATTTATACAGGGTGTACGCCGTTCCTTCCGAACCGCGGATAAAACTACGGCGACGTTGGATTTCTGGTAGCACGAGCGGCCTGCGTCTCTCCCTCCCCCCCGCCTCCCCGTTGGTGTAAATACGTAATGAGAATTTTACCTTCGAGATAAGGGCACGATAACAGTAAGCTGACTCGCTCGGTGGTTCATCCATAAAAATTAGAAATTGTAAATTATATTTGAAACACAAAGTCGCCTAACAAAATGAAGATATTCGGTGAAAAAAAATTAATCCGTACCGGTGAGAAAAAACAATATCAGAATCGGTATCTTTCTCTCTCTCTCTCTCTCGCTCTCTATTGATTTTAAGCTAATTTTATTTCGATAAAAATATAACAGTGGCGATCGCGAAGCTATGTAATAGTTAAAATTTATGAAAACGGTTAAAAAAGATTAATATTTCAACTTTCGAAAGTTAAACCGACTACACGCTCGGAAATTCGAAATGCGCGATCGTCTGGACGGGGAAAAGTACATATTCGGGACACCCTGTACAATATATCGAGCGTGCTCCTTTTTTTTTTGCTCCCTCCGTCGGCATTGTTCGTCCATGTAACGCGAGTCGTTTCTCGCTTTCAAAACGGAGCTTCCTTAAGCGGAGGAGAAAATCGAAGCCGGCGATGAGGGGGTACGCCGCGGCCGCTCGTTACGTAGGTGGAATCAAGGCGAAACTTTCCGCATGAAATTGCAACGTGCGCCCGGCTGTGTAATGCCCGAGTGGTACAACTCACCTGTACGTTACATGTCTTCGTACGCTGTCGATACCGCTCGCAGTAGAGGCTGCGCTTTTTCCATGCGGGGTGCATTGCTCTCGTCCAAGTCCATCCGCGCGTCGACGCTTCCCCGCGGTCCTCCAGCCTGTCACGAAACAGAGAAAAAAAGGGGGGCGCGATTGAGAAAAGTGAACGGACGAGAGACGGTTTCGCGGACCAAATTGGACCCGAGGCGAAACCGACGAATAATCTCGGAAAATTTCAATGAGCTCGCACGCCTTCGAAAACTATGCGAAGCAACAATTATCTAAGGAGATCGCGTAATCGCGATGTGTGCGGTTTATCGTTGTATCGATGTCCGATATCCTCCCCCCCCCCTCCCCGTTTCTACCTGCTCTTTTGCAAGGTATCCGCGCTGTATACGTATGTGGCATTTATAGCTAAAAAGGTTAAAGATCGAAAGTGGCTGCCATCCGTGTGTACGAGCCACCCTTCGCGCTTCCTCCTCCGAGACACGTTAATCCGCAGAAATACGCGGCTGTGGTGGCGAAGATTGCGCGGGCGGCAAGGTAAAAGAATGATTTATCGGTCGACTTTTCCTGCCCGACTTTTCCCACTCGTGCGGAAGGGCCGCGCGCGATCTCGCTCGTTGTAGCTCGTATCGTTTACCCGCGAGGAACAACGCCAGGTGGCTCGAGATGGTGTTATCGCGTGATCCCAACTTGGAAAAAAATATCTTTTACATTAACTTTAATCTCTTTCTACCGCTGTGTAACGTACGCGTACGCGCGCACACATCTGTTTATTTATCGTTGAGGCGCGAACGGGGGAACGGCCGGAATAAAAAATTCGGAGAATGGAAACGCCTCGTTGACAGGCTGATTCGCGAGCGATGCGTTTGACGTTACACGGCCAAAAACGAAGGAGAAGAGACGGACGGAGAAGAAGGTAGAAGGGAGACAAGCGAGTGGCGAGAGCAACGGTTACAGCAGAATAAACCCCTCAATAATGAGTTCCGCGAGTGAATTCCCTCGGTGCGGAGAGAGGCTCGAGATAATAAAACAGAGCGGGACGGCGTCGGTGGTCGAAGGGGGACGAAAGGAGGGGCCAGCGGGGTGGCGAGTGGGCGGCGGGCACGGGGCGAGCGGGGGGATCGAGGGAGGTTTCCGCACTGGCAAGAGTAATAGTAAGAGGCAATAAAATATAATGAAATAACATCCAATCCAGGAGAGATATTGTGAAAATATTATTACTAACTTATTACTCGTTGGGCACGGCGTACCACGCTCTCGACCTTTTTCTCCATTTTTCCCTGCCTTGCCCCCCTCCCCCCTCCGCCCATCCTCCAGTCTTCGTTCCCCGTCTCCTCCCGCTCTCGACAAATATATACAGGGTGAAAAGGTGGAACTCGATAGTACCATTTGCTACGGACTTTTACTTGGCGAAGACTCGAATGGCCCTTTTCGACATCTAACGTTGGATACGCCGAAAATTGACGAGACCTCGGATCCTCTCGTACGAGAGTTCCGTGGAGATTGGCTGTGAAATGCGGTTTCGCTTGTATTTAAATTCCCACGTACAAATTCGATGCAAATTTATGAGTTCCAACGTCACGTGATTCAATGTGCAGGCTGCGCAACTGTATCATACATTAGCAGCTATAGTTTAAATACTAGGTACAGCGATATATAAATTCGGAAACTTGTGCAGAAAGATAAGAAGAGAGACACGCCAACGATCAGGAGAAAAACGACGGTTTCGCGCGAGAAGACAGCTATTTTCATAATTCCTCTGCGAAAGTATCACGGAGATAGTAAACATTTCTCACTGATATCTTGTATTTCGAAACAAAACCGACCTACGCAATTTCGCGTACACGATCATATTCGCTCGCAAGTGAAAAATTCCTACTCCTTTTAAGCGCACCCTGTATAACCCCTTCGTTTTGTCTTTCTTCTTTCTCTCCGTCCGTCTCGTGGTCGCCGGAGATGCGATAAAATTTTTCTCCCTTATCGAGTCCCGATAGAAATCGGTTACCCGTGGCAGAAAACCGCCGGTCGGTCGCTCGGTCGGGCGCTGCGAGGGAAACGCGGCGGAGATCGTCGCGAAGATCCTCGCGAAAAACGCGAACGCCGCGTCGCCGAGTCGCAGACGACTCGGCGCAGATTTCCGCGGCTCGTTATTTTAAATTAACGCGAGCGCGCTCCGTACTTTAAATTATATCAGGGCCTGGATCCCAGAAGATTCTCGAGAGGTCGGCCGTCGACGTTAAAAATTAAGTATCTAAGGAAAGCGAGTTTTCGTTATAATAATTTTGTTGTAATAATCATTTATATTCATGAGAGGATACTTTCCATTTTCAGAAAGAAAAAGGTAACCGGAAACGCGTACTCGCTCCTCTCGGAAATTAATTAACCGTAAGACCACGACCTCCGCCTCGTCTTCGGATTACGCGGCGTGCGTTGCGGCACAAAGTGCAATCCGCCGCGTACCGCGCCGCAACGCGCGCTGCGCCTACCGCCGCTAGCCTAATCGCCCGGTATCGCCGTCGAAATTATTCCCTTTTAGCGTTGTTAGCTCGGTACGCTCGCGATTCGCGATCGATCCCCGGGTTCGTCCGGCTCTCCCGCATTTGAAATGCAAAGTGCGCGGCCGAGCATTATCTTCCAGGAAAGACCGGCGGACGAATAGAAAGAGAAAGGGAGAGAAAGAGAGAGAAAAGGAACGCAGAGAAAAAGGTAGAAAGAAAAGATTATCGCGGAGCGAGATAACTGGGGGAGGGAGATAGCGCGCGCGGTGACGAAAGATGGTTATATAAAACGCGGTTAGGCGGAGGAGGAGGTGGGGGGATGCGGGGTAGGTGGCGGCATGCAACAATCCTATCTGACCGTGTAAATCTCCTGGCGTCGTAACGAAGCGGCAAATCGAAACTAAACGGTAGCCCATGAATGGGAAATTAGAAAATAACGTTACGCTGGCGCGAGGTCGCGCGCGCTTCCGGCCGGGACACCCCGTGCACGTGTGCGCGCGTATGCGTGCGCGCGTATGCGTGCGCGCGTATGTGCGTGCGACTCGTCTCACGCATCGGAGCTGCCGTAATGCCGCATTATTATCTCGTAAGCGAAATCTGGTTACGAAGTCCTTTTATTAAAGATTTAATTGATCGACGACGCTTAAAACGCGCTCGACCGCCGTCTCCGTTCGTGCGTTTCGCGCTGCCTTCCACCCTCCCACTTCCCATCTTTTTTCTCTCCCCCTCCCCCGCCGCCCTCTTCCCGCCTCTCTCTCCTCCGTTAAATAAACTTCTCTCGCTGCACCTCTTCTCCCTCCCGCTCCCCGTGCCCGTAATAAAATTCGCCCCCACCCACCCCCTCCCCCCCCTTTTTATGCGCGGCCGTTACTTGTGTTCATTTGTTTTCCGCATCTTAATTGCATCGTCGCCAAATTGGATTCGGTGTCTTTCTATATTTGCATTTCTGTTGTTTTCGAATTTTCCGGCCCGTCATTTTACACCACTTACGTGTATATATTCCGAGTATATTGTTCTCGTGGGTTCCCATCCGGAACATAATAAACCGCCATCCGCCCTATCCATCCATCTATCTACCTATCCGTCTCTCTTTCGCACCGCCGGGGTCCTTTTTTTTTATTTTTTCACTCGGTCTAAAGAGTTTAGCAATGTAATCGGAATATTTTTACGCCCACCTTCCTTTCGCCGGTTACACGGGCGAATTTTGAATGAATTTTATTTCCGGCTCACAAGATATTTTTCCGAAGTGGCATCGCAGATCCAGCGCGATATCGGGCGGGATCATCGGGTGTATCGCGAGGCGGAACGGCGAGGGAATTCTCGGAAAAATAAAATATACAGTACCTGCGTATTTTAAGACCCCTCGTGGGGGGAGGGGGGGATTTTAAAAGGCATCGATTTTATTTCCCACGAATCTCCAAGTACAAAAGATTCGCCGTCTTGCAATCTCTCCCATTTATTTCGCGCGCGCGCGCGCGCAAATATTTTCGCTGTTTGCCGATTTCCAAGTCCCTGTAATCCGGCGGGCACCAAGTTGTGTCGAAACGCCGTATGAATTTACGGAAAATGCCACGGCGAAATTTTGCCGCGAGTCCCATTCCTGCGCGCCGCGCCGCAGGATAGCTATTACTTGCGCCCGTCTATATGCCGGGTAATTTGCGAGAGTAGAACGATTTGTCGAGACAACGTCGCTTATATAAATAATATGTCGTTATGCGCGAAACATAGCGCGCGCGCGCCCGGAGAGGCTCTCTCTCGTCTGTGCCGGCGTATTCACGTGTCTTTGCCGCACACGTTACATAAAGGCATTTCGCGCGCGATGTGCGTACGTGTGCGTGCGTACACACGCGATCGTGCATAGTCGCGCGTGTATGCACACGTCCGCGTGTCTACGCTCGGCGCGTACGCGCCGGGAATAAGCAGTCCGCGACGATTACACCGTCGCGTCGGCCGTGGGTAATGCAAGTAAGAATAATGCGTTTATATTCGTCAGATTAAAGATCGTTTCGTCATCGTCGCTGGCATCTCGCTGGCGCGGAATGCATTTTAAGGGGATCCTAAAGCCGCTGGCGAACTCGATCAGTGTCGATACGATAGGAGGCGGAATTAAAGACGTCGATTATCAAACATTTTTAATTCCAAGTCCTTAGATGTCACGATGTTCACGATGCTAGAATTCGGTCCGAGAAATTTATAGCCAATCAATTTGCAACTTTTACGAAAAAGCAGCAATTTTATCAGCTACACATTGCTCAGACCGAGATTTTGGATCGAATCCTAGCATCGTTAACACCATGGCTTTACTGACAACCTGACGGTTGTTTGGCAGCGACCTCTCTCGAAAAAGCCTGCTGCTCTTTTTCCCTTCTTCTAGACTTGGATTTTTGGACTTGCGTTTATTAGGAGCAATCTTTTTCTCTAGGCTATGAATCTTAGTTCTAATTGCACGATATTGTTCTTATATATTGTCCCTAGAACATGCTGGTCTCATTTTGTATATATTTATTGTAGAATTCTTGTATCAAGCAAATATATTGTCGTCGAGTGTACCAAACATTAGTAAAATTTTAATTTTTTTGCGTTTTTGATACAAAGTCGACCAGCATAGTCTAGATTTTGCCGCGTACTTTAATTCCGTAAAAGAGTTTTGCGTTTCTATAAAGCCAATTAAAAGATTACTTGTAACAAAGAATGTCGATAAAACAGACGGTTTTAGGATCTCCTTGAACGTATGTGGACCGGCCATGCCGCGTTTCCCCGCGCAAACCTTATCGTCTTCGTTATCTGCCGAACGTCTCTCCGAAAAATCAAAATTGGCGAGTACGCGCCGAACGACGGGCGTGTTAATTACACGGCATCCTCGCCCAGTCTTTTCTTTTACGATGATACGTGCACTCAATAATGCATACCGGTATAATGTACACGCACGCGCGTACGTACGAATATCCATAAACGCGGACAGAGAGCACAGCCGCGCTTCGCGCTTGCAGCTGTGCGCGCGCGCGCGCGGGGCGTATGAATAAAATACGGCTCCGGGCCGAAGATTTCGCCGAGTCGACTCGGTAACTCGTCTCTGTCGCATTTGCATCCGCATTACGCGAGCGTATACCGCCGGCTTGCGTAATATTATAATCAGCCGCGGGAAAATAAATAACTTTGGCGTCTACCTGGCCACCTCTCTACGCGTTCTCTCTTCGTTCTCCCCGTCCGTCTTCTCCCGCTATCTCCCTCGCTCATTCTTTTTCCTTCTATCTCTCCCCGTCTCTCCCGCCGTCAGATAACTATCTTTCCGTTTCCTGCTGGCGGGCCGCAGTAAATACACATAAGTCGTAGCAACCTACTTGCTATAGTTGAAGAAAGGGAATGAGTCGCGGTCGCGGCAGGACGCGGAGGAGCGGCAGGGGGAGGGGAGGACAAAGACAGCGATAACACGTAACTACAACGATTTCCACTTGAATTAAGAGCGCCTCGTAAAACGGAATTTATTATTCGCGCTCGGGGGAAAATTTTTGCGGAGCGACCGCTCAGGAAGAAGCTCTTCCCTCGAAAAGGGAAGGGAAAAAAAAGGAGAGGGAATAAAAGGAAACAAGAAGAGAAAGGGAGCGGCAGAAGGCAGAGATCGCGCTGCGGCGTCCGCCTGATTAAATATCATGAGGAACTTGGAGCGAAGATTGCAACGCGCACGGCGGGAAATGATACCCCGTTGTTAAAACCGGGAAACGTATAGCGCGAAACTGCTGCCGATTCACGGCGAATTCGAGGAATTCGCCGAGTTCAGGTCGGGAAAGAGTGCCGGAGTTTTTAATTGTAGCAGGCCGCGAAACGCACTTCTCCTTCCTTCTAGTGACCTCTCCTCAACGTAATTTTTATTTAACGAGGCTATAACTTTTATACAATGAAGCGTGTTTGTCCAGCGCGCTCGTAAGAGATGCAGGTGCGTTTCTAGGCGCGTTTGCGAGTGCGACGATCCGAGGGGTTAACGCACGCGAGAGGGACGCCTTCTCAGGAGCATCGAATGACAAGGAGTATCGCCGTAGCCTGAAGGACGATAAAGCTTCGTCCGCGTATATCGCGTACGCACGTGCAAAATGATACGCGAAGCGTAAAAAAAGTCCACGCTCGAGGACGACAAGGAGGAATGTGTCTGATTAGCCAATTAGCTTGGATTAATGTTGTCAGTGTATAGATCCGCCTCGATAATAGCACAGGCGCTCTCCTTTTATATGACGGTTGTCGGCTTGCGGTTAGATCCTAGTATCAAAGCTGCATCACGGACAACAAATTGCCACCGCGGACGTCCTTTGATGTCTTCGATATAAAATTGAGCTTCTGCTTAGCTCGGGACCGTCTGCAGTCGTTAGCATTTCAACTGCCTAACGGTGAAGACCTGAGGTGTGTTCTAATGAACTTGTTACCTCGACACCCCGCGGAGCTCTTGCGTGACATCTTCCCACGCCGGTAACCGTGTTACAACGATTTAACCCTTTCATGACCGAATTACTTTTACACATGCCTGAGTGGTCGAATTGGTGAGACGCCCGCCTAGAGTGTAGGAAAGTCCTGGTTCAAACCCTGGCGGAGGTAATATTTTTCGCAGTAAATTTTCTGTATTATTAAAAATGCCAGATATGGCCAAGAAAATACTGAAGTTGCGAATTACTTTTTTTGATAAGTTTTGGTTGATATACATAACAGTTTTTTATCGTTAAATCTTTTGAAGCTTTAAAAATTCCTTTTCTTTTACGCCGATTTGACGAAAATGTAAGATGGACTTAGGTAGTCCGGCGGTTATGAAAGGGTCAAGAGATTCTGTATTCCATTCGAGAATAGATTTCGTCTTTCGTCAATGGTCGAATGTATCGTACAAAATTGCAATAGCCACTCGTGAAACCTGTTACAAGCGCGCCAAATTATATCTTTGCATTTCCAAGCGAAACATTTATTCCTCAACCATCTTCGAGACTTCGTTTCAATGCGATTATTCTTTCATATATAATCCTTCGTTCAGCCTTTAGACATCCGTATCGCCTCGTGATGCCCGATTTCCATTGAATCGCCGGTTCCGGATGCGCTTTAAAAAATTCTATCGGCGCGTCCGGCTTTTTCCGGTTAAATAATGATAATCATTAAACCGATGGAGCGGCGTCCGCGCTCCTTCGTTTGGTGGCTCGTCAGGCTCGTCCTACTTCGTAGACTTTTCATTAGCGAGGATTCGACTCAGGAATATCATCGGTACACAGCTCTCGCATCCAGGCACCTGTTTCCCTCTCTCTCTCTCTCTCTCTCACTCTAACTCTCTCTCTCACTCTTTCCGCCTCTCATATTTTCACCCTCTTTCTCGCCCTCCCTATTTCTCTTTTGCCGTTCCCGCACCCTCTCTCCGACCCTTTCCCTCGTCGCCATATCTATTCCGTGCACTTGCACGCGCTCGCATGCATACGCTCGGCCGCCACGTACGAACGCACAAACGACAAAACACGTATTACGTGTAACTGGAGTCCGCGCTAGAGATCAATACACATAATAGAGGGTATCTATAGCGGGCGCAACCCGTGCTCATTTACTTAATTGTGTTCTATACGGCATAACCGAGGCGTGGTGGTGCGGCTCGTGTAGGTACGCGGCCGCCTCTCTGCTACCCTCCTGCCGTTACCCCCTCGCATTGCCCCCCTTCCTGCCGCTACCCCCCTGCCGACCGAGGGAGGAGGAGGAGGTGGAGGCGGAGGAGGAGGAGGAGGGGGAGGGGGAGGGGGGCCGAGTGTGCGTAATATTCAGACGTATAACGCGCCGGGGCCGCGTAGGTACATTGGCATCAATTTATGGGGGTTGGGAGGGCCGCCCCGCCAGGCTATATATACGCTCCGATAGGGTTGAATATCTCGCGCTTTTGTGCCCCGTCCACATCTCCGCGCTTCCGCCCCTCTGTCTTTTCCATCCTCCCTTTCGCCGCCCTTCGCTCGCCACCGCCGCGCCGCGCCGCGCCGCGCGTTGCTCCTTTCTGCGATTGCGTTTCGCGTGTTTTTGTCTCGGCTCGAAGTTGCGCCTTGCGCGATACGAGTGCCATCGAGTGCTCCGCCGAACAAGAACCATTATTTTCCGAGGCTGACGAATGCCTCCCTCGAAACGCGCCCTTCCAGCTCATTACGCACAATGCGCGACTTCGGAAAGGAGAACCGAGTTAGTAAACGCATGTTTTACGCTCGATTAAGGAACTTCGCGGGCGAATGCGCGCAAAGCTAGGCGCGGAAATCTTTCGATCGACACTCCAAATTATGCGCAAACTAGGAGCTTGTTTCAACGGCAAATTCTTTAACGATTCCTTGCGATCGGCTGAGTAAAACTTTAGACAGACAGAGAGAGGGAGAGAGAGAGAGAAATGTTCCGTGTCACAATTTTTTTAATATCGAATATTCAAGCAATAAATAAATTCAACGCTTGTGCAGCTGTGAACTGCAAACCGACCGCGGCGGATAGCGAGTCGCGGATTCGCAAAAATAACGGTGTCGCGACCGCGACAGCGACGGGGGCTCGGAGGCCGGCGGGCGAGAGCTCGCAATTCGCGACATCGCAAGAATTCGCGGCGCGAAAAGGGTCGAGAGCGCGATCCGCTTTCGGCGTGCGGGCCGGCGGTCGACGACTGCGACGAACAACAAAATGTCGACCGCAATTATGCTGTAATTAACTCGGAAACGTGTGCACACGTACGGCGCGCGTACACGCGGCCCCGCGCACATCGACGGCCACGGCCGGCTTCACAGGTGGTTGGGGATTTTTGTATTTAGCGGTTGGCACCGTCCGACGTTTACACGTTTACACGCAACGTCCGGCTGCGTTATATGCATGTTTGCGGTGACGGAAGAGAATTTAAACCAACCCCCCCCCCTCCCTCCCTCCGGTCGCCTCTCTATAACGCCCGCCTCGCCGCGCCGCCTCGCGGCCCCCTCGCGCCCGCCGCCCGTGGCTGCGAATTCTGATAAACCGTGCCCGAAAATTAGTCGGTCGCTCGCTATCTTATTCCCCTCCATTCGCCGACAGGTGTTAACAACGCGTCACGGATCGGACGCGGATTATTTTAATCCCTTCGCCGATGTCGACGCGTATCGAGAGTCGCGCGCTTATCTCATTTCCGATCGCCTTGACAGGCCCGCGGCCGTCCGAGTAAAACATTAATAAGGCTGTGAAAAGGTCAATTTTCCTGAATATTAATCGGGTCCTAATACGTTTAAATGATCAGGCTCCTGAAAAGTTTGTAACAAATATTATAGTTTATAAGAATCTTGTAAGGAAATATCGAGAGGGAAATCGCCGAGGACATTGTGGTGTACAGATTTGTGGCATTACTGGGCATTAGTTTGGACATTAGGTTTTCTGGGGCATTATAAAGATAAAATAAGATAAAACAAGATAAATAAGAGAAAATAAGATAAGATAAAGTAATGCCCACTGGGCATTAGTGGGCATTGGTGTGCGTCCTTAACAATATTTAATAAGGCCCCGACGTGACAATAGTAGGGTATTCCATTTTAAGGAATCCTGTTATCATCCTTATCGGGGCCTTCAGTTGCCTGAATTAGCCCTAACAATGTTTTACTCCCGGCGATTACAGAGAAAGATTCAACCGGAGTGCACACGCGCCGTTATAGTTATCTAATTACGCACCGCGGGAGGTTGTTCCAGTTATAAGTTTCTTATTTTACATTAACGGCCCGACTAATAGCTAATCCTTCATTATTCACCTGTCCTGAGTGACGTCGGGGCGGAAAGAATATAGAGAATGCAAGACGGAATTGAATATAATCAATTTATTGTAACCAAAATCGGAGACCGTGACGCGATTACGGTTATCCGATTACAAGTATTACAGCGAGCTAGTTAATATTATATAATCGAACGTTGAATAACGAAATGTCCTTCCTCCGTTCCCATTCTTATCCTTCCTTATTCTTATACCGATGGGACAGGAAGACGAGACTGACGTGTTCGCTCTTGGAAAGTAAACAAAGTGCAGTGGTTTACATGTTAAACCGCGGAAAATGGAACGGAGAGAATTTCTCCGACAAATAGCATGAATTTGCTGAGCCATTGGCGTGTACTCCGCGGCAAATAAAGACGTCGGAGAAATTCGTAATAAGAGGCTCATTTGGAAAGCACGATTTCACGGCCGTACGTCACTGCTTCGTGCGCAATATTTCTTCCGCCGTCGCGGCGTGTTAAATATCTAAATATAAGCCTCTAAATATTGTTTCGACACTCGCGCTGCCGCGTGCATAGCGGATGAAACGGCATAGAGAGAGACTGTGTGGACCAAAAAAACGGAAATATGAACGTAGCGAAAATTGGATTTACATTTTGCGCGACGTAATACTGGAAGATGCCAACGGGTCGAAACGAATTGTTTCCGATCATTTCCTTTAAGCGGTGCCTCCGCGACCCGAAAAGATATCGAAGGGGGTTTTTTTTCATAAGAAAAACAATCATATTTTAACACCTCAATCGAGAGTCGATAGCGAGGACGGCTAGCGGGTTCAACGCTTCCCAGAGCAGCGGCGGCGCGGCGAGCGAGCGAGCGTCGCTTCCGGTCGGAATTACGGTTTAAATTATGGTTACGACTTGGGCGTTACAATATAATCATATCGCGATTGTACGTGGTGTTTATTACATTATTAAATATACATCGCGCTATCATTAGCTATTAAATATATCATTAATACGCGGCGTAATGCCAGAGAGTGGTTCGCAATGCATGTTTTCGCTCTGTTTGTCTCTAATATTACTAATATAACTAATGTAATTAGGACCATGGGAGTTGGAAATATATCGATTACTTTCCTCACATAGGTCTTAGCAAATTAATGTACCGTCGAAGTGTGTTTAAAAAGTGTATACAGCTCGGCGCAGCCTTTCAATATTTTTCGGTCAAAGGGCAGGATAGATTATTTAAAGATCATTCAGTACTCGGGAATAAAATTTTTATTGGAAATTTACTAAATCTAAATATGTATACGCGAAAATAGTGCATCAAAAATATCTCTTGAAACGTTAACGCACATCTAAAAAAAATACGGTATTTTTAAATCTATCTAGAATTATATGAAATTTACATTGACACTTTTTTCAGTTTTTTTTCCCCCAGTAAATGGCGGAATGATAATGATAGATATACAGACACACGCAAAATACGGATTATAAGATAAGATCTTTATTCGAAACTGTAAAACAAAAATGTGTAGCAACTCCGAGTAATTCTCGAGACAACAGCTTATACGATCTCATCTCGTACAACAGCCACCATTTCTTTTGTCTACACATACTGTGATTTATCCTGGGATTAGATATTTGCTTAGAAAAAGTGGAGTGCATGCCAATGTCTCCGATTTGTAGAGACGAGAGAAGATCACAAGTGGCACAAGGTGCATTTTGGTACCTGAAGAGTCAGACGAATTATTCTTCCCGTCACGACTAAAGTGTCGACGTGCACGAACGATCACACCGGACGATTGGACACGCCGAGATCGCCACCCCTGTACGCACCCCCTGCCTCCCCCCCCCCCCCCGTGTCATGTGTACAGTCGTGCACGTACACGCGGTCGCGCGCGCACGAGCAGCTCTAGGTTACGCGGATGAACGTCAAATCAAAATGCACAATCCCGGCAAATCATTTCGAATATTTCATAATGGGCGCGAAATATCATTACTCGCCGCCCGTGCAATTCACCCCTTCGTCCAACCGCCACCGCGCAGTCCACCCCTCGCGCAAAGCCCGCGCGAATTCGTCGGTGACCGTGCGTTACGAGCGCACACGAATGGAAGGAGATAGAGGCAGCAGAGACACACATATACAGACGCAAAACACGCACGCAACGCGATGGAGAAAGAGGGGGGAGGCATCTATTGCCCGCGGAAAGAGGACGGCAGAGAAACGGCGGACGGGGGGCTGAAGGGAACGCGGTGGGATGAGCGCGGGAGAGGAAGAGAAACGTACGTGGAAACGCGCGCGGCGGACGCGAGCTGACGTGAGTATCCGCGGGACGGGGTGGCACGCGGGGCACGCGTGCACACGTACACGCGCGTCTGCTGCATACGTACGTACACGCGCACACACACGCACACACGTACACAGACATAAACGCGGGGAGATGCACGCGAGCGCGGAGCGGGTACGAGCGAGAGCGCGCGCGATACGGGGTATGCGACCGGGACTAAATTACGTTCCCCGTAACGCGTTTAGCCGCGAATCGCATTGCGAGCGATCCGTATAACCCGAATATCGGCCGCACGCCAGAGATAGGACCGAGGGACTACTCGTCCCCCCGGAACGAACGAGTATTACATCGCCCGGTGCTGATCCGGTCCTCCATTTTGCCGCGGATTCTTCCGGGAACTTCCTACCCCCGAAATTGCTACTTAGGCACAATTACACGGAGCGTCGGGATTAGCTCGAGCTGGATTAGCGGTTCAGCCGTTTTCAAAAATTGCAACACGAGCGAGGAATTAAGAATTCAATTAAGCGTCAAAGTTCGTTCGCGCCGAAAGATTAAAAAGTCCTCCTTTCTCAATTATAACGTTTGAATAAAAAAAAATTGGGCTTTTCTAACGTAAATCGCAATGCGCGTTAATCAAGGTTGATAGAAATAATTTTGTAACGTAGGCCAAATTGGTTTCAATCGCGCTTGCAATCGCGATATTGGACTTCAGGCGTGATAAGGCATAAAGAGGGACTATAGACCGAGGCTATAAGATATGAGAAAGGGAGGCATTGAAGGCATCGGGACTCTGAAAGCGCAACACTCGAGGATATGCCACGGTCTGGATTCCAATTCTGCGACACTTGGGCCGGGGGTCGCATTAAATCACCGTGGCCACGTGAGATTTTGTGAATCAACAATCGAAGTCGCCGAATTCGGATTGCCGACCGGTCAGACCTCGGCTCCGGCCTCGCTGCGGATACAACAACGATAAGGGTCGGTCCCTCGAATCAATGCGTAGAGGGAACAACCAAGGGGCCGAGGCCACCTACATACCTACCTATCCAGTACGAACCTACGTACCTACAACCATCTCGTTTCTCGGCTGGCGAAACAGCCAGCGGTGGCTGCTGCTGGCAGCAGCAACAGCAACAGCAGCAGCAGCAGCAGCAGCAGCAGCAGCGGCAGCAGTAGGCAGGCAAGCAGCAGCTAGCAACACCGGCTACCTCCTCCACCTCCACCTACTCCATCTCCTCCTGCTGGTTCTCTCCATTTGCCTTCTCCCCCGTGCTACACGGCGCGACCTGTGTCCCCCTCCCCCTTCACCGTTCATCTGCTCTCTCTCTCTCGTTCCCTCTGCGCGCGCGTCAACCTCCTCTACATCATCGTCGTTGAAATCACCACCACCATCCAGGGCTACCTACCATACCGCTACCAGCACGGCACGGTACACACGGTACACTCCGGGTACTACTCCGGAATCGCATCGCGGCCACTCCAGTTGCATTGCGGGCAACGCCAATCCGCGCGAGCGCGCGCATACGTACACACGCGCGTGCATGTACATAGACGATTTCATACACGCGTACCCACGAAATCCAGACTCGCGGACGCGCATATACACTTACGTACTCATACGCCGGTACGGTACGTACCGAGCGATGCATACGTGCATACGCGTGCGTACACAAGAGCACAACGGCCTAGCGTTGCCCTCTGCCTCCGGCCAGAGATATCGTTAGCATGCCTTGCTAATCACGGACTCGATAATAATACCGTGATTGATAGGACGAACCCCGTCCTCCTCCACCTCCTTCTCTTCCTCCACGTCCTCCTCCTCCTCCTCCACCTCCTCCTCCGCGACCACCACCGCCTCGTCCAACCTACCGCCTCCTCGAAACGAGTAACGTTCCACCCCTCGAGAGATCGAGAGGGAGAGGGACGAAGGGAGTGTGTGCGAGAGAAAGAGAGGCCAGCCATTCTCCGCGCCCTTCTGACTTTCTCCCGTCCGTTCTCCTCGCCGATGCCCTCCGTCTCTCTTCAGGTTTCCCCCAACCACCCGCACGCCACGGTGCCCTCTCTCTCCCCGCTCATACGCAATTTTTTATTTCCTCCTTTATTTCCTTCTCGTCGGCGAGAATGCACGGCCGCGCGCGACTACGCGTGTCGTGTTCTTACTCGGACGACCCCGTTCGCCTCGCGCTCGATCGGGTTCGCTTGCCAGAGTAAGAGAAAGAGAGAGAGAGAGAGAGAGAGAGAGAGAGAGAGAGAGAGAGAGAGAGAGAGAGAGAGAGAGAGAGAGAGTGAGACTGGTGCATTTTTATGTAATTAGAGAAGCACGTGAGGTAAGAGCGAGGGAGGAATGATGCATAGCGAATCGTTGATCCGCACTCGAAGACCTCGTGGCCGGCGCGTTTCGTTACATTCCGATCGTTTAATAATCGCGTATCTGCTGCCCGGCAAAAGCTGCCTTCCCTCTCGCGCGAGCCGAATCGCATCGTTCGTAATTATATTTCCCCTATTTTTCAACCCCTCGGCGCGCACAGGCCCTTAACCCTCTCTCGTGTGCTGATTCCATTTTCATCTTACCCAAATGCGGCAAGTAATATAATTTAGCGCGATAATCGAATCCCCGTATTATTCGTATACGCGCGTATAATTCAATTGGTATAGCGTAAGATAAAACTCGCCGGACGCGAGTCGAAATACCCGTGTTGTGGAAATTAATCTCCTGATACGGCCTATCAATATTAAATACGCGAATCTTTCTTCCAGCCGAGTCGCCAGTTCCTCCGGCGATGGCATATGCATGAGAAAGTCCGGTCAGACTAGATTATAAACGCGACAATCTCCGATACTCTTAAAAGAGTATCGGGGAGTTAAACTTAAATCATTCCACTTCTAAAATTTTAAATGAAATGCATTTATGGGCACGTCAAGTTTCAACTTAGGATCTCATTAAAATAATGTCCATTTAAAATTAATTAATGAATAAGATTTCCCCGTCTATTTGCATCGCCGAAGCTTCATTCATGAAAACCACGAATAATTCCCGACGTTAAATGGTTTCATAATTAAAATTTTCCCTCGCTTTAAATTTTGCGCCCAGCCCAGCCGCGAATTCGCCGGGTCGGCCGCCGCGGCGAGTACACGCGGCCCCGGCGCGCTACTCGCCCGCGAGTCTTACGAAACACCCCGTATTGTTGGAGACCGAGTTTTTCCACGGCGTGCCCTCGATGTCGGGCTATTCGTTTCTTGCTCGCGATAGCGAGACTTACACACGGCGCGGAATAAGTGGAATACATTTCCTCGTGTATTACTGCATTCTAACTGTTCATCCATTGGATCCCCGAGCTGCGCTACGTGGCTGCGTGTGCGCGAGCGAATCAAGGATCAAGATAGGCGTCCGACGAGCATGTGTGCGGACAAGAGTGTTACGCGCGTACGTATGTCTGTGTGCATGTACGTTTTATACACGGTGGTAGCTGTCTCGTACGAACAACGAGCGCGCGCGCGCAGGGGAGAGAGAGAGAGAGGAGGGGGAGGGAGAGGGAGGGAGAGAGAGAGACAGAGTACGAGCCAGCTATGCTGGCTATGATACCATTAGCATCAGTGATTAATGTATGCTGCGGCCTGTTCCACGGCGATGTGCGCGAGTTTCGTGTATACCCAGTGATTGACTCGTAGACGAGAGAGGGAGAGAGAAAGGGAGAGATAACGTGAGAGTGGCGGAGGACGAGAGAGACGGAGAGCGCGCGAGGGAACGGAGGAAGGGGGACGGAGATACACGATGAGAAGAGACGCAGCCCCAGGATCGCGGGGCGAAGCTTGCTTCGGACTGTCTCGATAGATCGGCAGGTAATTAATCGCGAAATACCGCGCGCGCGTCATCCGGAAAAAAATCCGCACCGGAAAAAAATTCGCCTCCCGCGAGCTCCGAGCGAGCTCCGGTTCACATGAAATTAATTTAAAAGTTCAAATATACTTTCGTGAGAATAAAGGTACGTCTGCGGTCAACTATCATTCTTCAGATCGTACGGAATTTTCGGCGAATATGTAAAGGTTCGCGCTCTATTTATAATTTATTAAATTCACTTGAAAGAGAGAAAGAAAGTGAGCCAATATTTCACACGAGAAACTAGAAGTTTTTCTAAATCAACTGCGCGCGTACATGTGCATTTAGAAGAGGACGGTCTTTCAGATGTTAGAGATGGATACTGAAAAATCTTGTCGGGGTGAAGCTCGCACTTGGACCACGTAACGGCGTAATCCGAGTGAATAGTTGGAACTCGTCCTAGCGGCGCACAGCAAACAACAAACTTTATGTTAATTTAAGTTACGTTACTTTACCTGAATTGAGCAAATTAACTAACCAATGCCACCGACGTTGCGTTACCATTACGTCGAGGTAATCTCTTAACATAATACAGCCGAGTATACTAACTCACGTTAACTCTGTATTGTGACATGTTGTTACAAGTGTGGCTTAGATTATCATTCTCAACGCTTCTCGTGCAGCTGGAGAATCGGACGCGAAATCGCCGGCGCATCCAGTAGACGAGCCGAGTATCCACGCGATGGATTACACGGCGTGTCCGGCGAAGCGTACACCGGAGCGTTCTGTATTTTAGGCTAACAGAGGCCGAAGAGCCTTCGGCGACGCGCGCACGTCCGTGGATCGATGCCAGAGAGTTTTGATCTACGATGATCCGGGAGAGATCTTCCCCACGCGTTGCGCGGCCGAGGAACGTGTCCTCGAATAGGTTCCGCCGGCCGCCCGAGGAGGAGCGGGAATTAATTACCGAGAAACATGCGTTTCCATTAACATGCGCCGCGCGCACCAAGAAATTAATAACGCTCCTTTCACGCCGGGAAAAAGTCAGGCCGCGCTAGATGGATAGGCTTTATGGTTGTCGGTGCTGTATTAACGGGCGAGCGCGAAAGCACACGGGAGGCGAGAGGCACATACGCGGCGCGCGTCGGTGCGTATTCGCCTATTCGACCAATCGCGATTACGTCCCACGAGGGAAAAAAAAAAGAAACGCCTAACAATAGGCAGACCTACATAGGATTCGAGAACATTGCAGGCTACTTCCGCGATGAGTTCGCAAACATAATTTATTGCGAGACGCCGTTCCAGTGATGTAAAGAGCGCTCAGTTTACTCTCCTCCGATGCATCTACTGGATTTTTTCTGAAATTTTACGAAGAAAGCCGAGAGCTGTTCCTTGGCAAAAGTTTTATATTGGCCCCTAACATTTTTACAAATTTTTAACGTTAAACTGCGAGATATATTCCTACGAGTAAAATTCGAATTAAAGTCGCGTTAAGCAAAATCCAGTTTTACAAAAAACTACGGCAAGAATAAGATATATATCGAATTTAATTTCATTAGATTTAATTGGTAACAAAAATTTAAGGATCTGATGAAACTTTTCGCAGCAAAAATTTACGATTCTAAGATGCGGCGCACGTTGCAAGGGACGTTGATCACCCCGCGCGATCGTAATAATTCTATAACTCTGTGGCGGTTACGATAATCAGCCGGCGCGTTTTTTCCCTCAATAAAAAGAGACGCGGCCTCGTTTACGCTCGGGTTAAACCGCGGCCGCGTTAAAACAACGCGCGATTAATACCGAGCCCGATTACGAGATCGAAATGAAGGTGCCAAATGATGTTATAAATAATAGTTGTCCCAAGCTTCAAAGGGGATGCTGGAGTAATTCTGTACCTTTTGCAGTTTTCGCATATAAAACTGTGAATCCATGAAAACATTTGTGTAATATGCAATTTATGTGGCTTTTGTATATAGACCGACAGTGTTCCACTAGTCGAATCAAATCAGAGAACAGCATAGTATCATTGAAATGAAATTTTGAAGACCAATAAAAAATCTATTGGAACAATCTTGTGGAACACTGTTGGTCTGTATGCAAAACCCTGCCGGAAATAATATTCTACAAAAAAGTAAATATAACTGCCAGACTCTAAGAAATTCAACGTAAAAGTGTTTTAAAAATCAACATAAAAATGCTAGAATTGAAACGCTTGTTAATTTTTGTAATATTCTACAAGTGAGCAGATATTTTAATTCTTTAAGATTTTGCTGTTTCTGAAAATTTTTAAACTACTAAAGTTTTGTACTTTTTACAAAATTGTACATTTTCACGAAATACTACTTGCAATAATTTCTTGATGTGAGAACATTGTAATTTGTGGTACTATTTCGCGGATATTTTCGCAAAGAAACAAATGTTTCAACGAAGACATAAAAGTTTCTACAAACTTCTATTTCATGTCAATTTTTTGTAGTTATTTGTAGAAATTTTTTCCGCTAGGGAAGCCACACAATTTGTATATTACACAAACGTTGTCACGAATTGACAGTTCTAGATGCAAAAGGTACAGAATCCACTCCAGCATCCCCTTAATACCGAGTAAGATGTTCGACGTACCCTCGCGTATCTTCGACGGCGACGTAATGACGTCAGTGATTAGGTATCATTTCTAACGTCGAAGAGTTCTCGTTTATTAATTTGATACCGCCGCGATATCGATTCCGCGTTCGTTACGACACACGCCGGGGAATGCCTTTCCCCGGAACGAAAGGCGCCTTCGCACCGATCTGGCCCGTTTATAAATCATCCCTTCGACGTGCTTAAAATTGTCTAAACTGTATTTTTAGCCGACGCGATCCGATCGATCTGTACACGATGCGCTGAGAATTTCCTCAAACCGCTGCGCCACGGATTTTTTATATACGAATCTTTATTGTACCGCCGGTTCTCGTCTGTTATTTTCGCCGTATCTTTGATAA
Source organism: Vollenhovia emeryi (assembly GCF_000949405.1). Classification (NCBI taxonomy): domain Eukaryota; kingdom Metazoa; phylum Arthropoda; class Insecta; order Hymenoptera; family Formicidae; genus Vollenhovia; species Vollenhovia emeryi. The sequence continues at coordinate 666,658 of NW_011967144.1, forward strand.
CAGTTCGACGACGTATTTGCCTCGACACGCGATATTATATTGGCAATTGTGTAATGAAACACGTAGCAGGGATACGTACGACAAGCGTATTATGGGCGACGCGCGGATTGTTATCGCACGGTCGCGTACGTGTCTGCAACAATCTGTTAAAATTGATAAAACTGCCGAGATTACTCGGAGATATTTTTCGTCCGCGCGGCGCATCGCGTGGGATCGCGAGTCCCGAAGGAACCCAGTCGCGTGGTTCCGACGGGAACGCGCGTAAATAATACATAGACCTGGAATTCATGCATTAATATTCAGGAGGTTCAAAGAAGGAGAGAGACCCCCCGAGCGCGGCCCCCGCGATCCATAAAAATGTCGGGGCTTCCGAGTGACGGCCGGAAACTGGGAGACGGACAGGGCCAATTGTTTATATTACTCGGTGCAACAACAATGGGGTTCGCCAGGAGCATCGTAACCGCCGGTGTACCGGTAGCGCTCGTATACGCCACGGTGCTTGCATTCCTTTTCCGGCAGTTCGACCGTGCGTCGCTTGACGCGATAATGCCCGACTAATGTCCCTTTTCCCCGTCGCCATTCACGCTCGCCTGATTCTTATCGGGGCCCACCTACGCCACAGGCCGGGGACCGTATACGAGATTTCACGTTTTGCCGCGCGCGGCTTGACTCGCGATCCGGCCAAGCTCCAGTGACTTCCACGGCGATCGACTTGCTTTGTTGTAAGCAAGCTCCGTTTCTTCGAATTCCCGCACGGCTTTAAATTGCTGTAGGCATTACGCGTTTGTTTATGGAGAGCCGGGGCAATTTGCAGAAAATTAATAAACAACATCCGCATCTATTTTCCTCCCCTCGGTCGACGTCGCGCGCTCTAGACATCTTTCTCACGCGAATCTCTCGTTTGTGCGAGGACTAATTGCAAATGAAAGACGGAATGTTAATGAGAAAAGAAGTAAGTAGTAAATTTGTTTCGTACACTTGACACAGTTACCTAACGGCGGATTGATCACGTTGGTAGATACGTTATTCAGATCGGTACGCTACATCTGTGCCGGAGGATTCTAAAATCAATCTGAACGTTAGTGTAATTTCGGCCACGTTGGTACACAGCAATAGTAAAATGCGTCCGTCGCTGTTGCTGCGTTATTACTACCGCCGTAACCTTCCTACGGATCGTTTACTCAAGTAAAGACGGTGCATTCTTCAGGGGATGGACGGAGGACAGACACGGCCAAAATTTCACTCGTGCAATTTTCACGAGATCGAAAGATCCGACTCGGGGTGAGAAACGAAGGAGACGGAGAGAGGACAGAAGGGGGACGAGGGTGGTAGCCGGAGGGAGAGACAGAGCGAGACAGCGCTACTTTTACGGTAAAGTAAAATCTACAGAGCGCCGGGCGGCTACAAAGCATGGCTGGCCATTACGTATTTATTAACTTTAGAAATTTATAGATGCCTCCTGGGCGCGGGCCCCGTCGGCCCCCCGCGAGTAGCTACGTTCCTGTCCCCCCTTCGTCCCCCGCGCCATCCAACACCCCCCGCGCGCCCACCCCCTCTCCCTTGCCGCCGTCTCCACGGCGGCGGTCTCCACCCCCGGGGGCGGCCGCCAGCCAGTATTAAAATGAATTATTTAATATTAAACTTGGTAATTTTTAACCGTATTATATCAGAAATTATTTACGCGCCGGCTTCAGCGCGCGGCTATTTCCCGCTCCCCTTACCCCTGCCCCGCTTCGGCCCCTCGTCCCATCTCTTCTTGTATCCGCCATCCCCGCGTACCCCACGGCGGCAACGGGACGCGCCGCCGGTTTTTCAGTAAATCATCCCCCACGGTTTCTTCGTGGATTATTGCTGCCGGTGCTACCGACGACGGTCGATCTTCTTCGCGCCGAGATTCTCTCGAAAAGCCTCGAAATTCGCCGGGAAACTTGCGAATTTCACTGTCGCGCCAACTGCTGCTCGCTCGTCCCTCTGCTATCCCGTTAAGTCGCGGCACAATTTGTTACGTGAACGGATTTCTTAAGGTCGATTCGCCCTTTCGCAATAATTGATACAGCGCCGATGATACAATTCAATTTTCGAACGCGTACGTAAATTTTTATTCGCGACGCGGGACGTGGGAGTGGTTGAAAATTAATACTTGCTCTCTCGCAGTTTATTCTGCCGACGAGAGCATCGAATATGCCATGAAAATTGCGCGTGAGGAAAAATAAATTCTGAATTTGTCAATGAATCGGAGGTTTCCGTTACAGCTTGCAAATGGTAAATGGTCTATCCGCCAAATGATTTAACGATTGTGATTGAGATCGCTTCCAGTTCTCAATACTTCAATTGATTACTCTTTACCGCGTGCGGAAATGCAAATTCCTTGATAATACAACAGACAATGTTATTACGCGCTCGGCGACGGAATTATTCTGGCAAATAATAAACAAATAAACGAACGGCCTGCCTATGATCAACCATTGTAGCGCTCGCGATCCGCCGCGTCCCTCTTCAAAGCCGATCGACGGACGCGCAAATAGGTTTAAAGATCAAAATGGACATGTACTCTAGGATCAAAAAAAATATTCCCAGACAACTGAGCGTATAACGTGACAATTGCGATCGGCTGCGTTGCCGTAAAGATAATAATTTAATCGTCCAAATTGAGACGAAGATGAAATAAATTAAACGTCGAAACGTGCGCACGGTCGCGATATTCGCTTGGGAAAGAGACTTTTTTTCCCCACTTTACAACGTCTTCTCGATTACAATAAAATAAAGGGTAACGGGGAACGATAGATAATCGTACGGGTGACGATTATGATAATTGCCGTTATCCTTGCTAATATTAATTAAAATCGCCGACAATGTCCAAACTGCCTCTAAACAAATGAGCGAGCACTCGCGGGTCTTGCAGGTCGCGTGATTAGCGTTCGGTAAATATTGGTGCGCACGTACAGACGTGCGCTTACGTACCCGTACGTACACGCCGATCGGAAAATTAGCATTTACGAAGCGTGCACATGCACCGAGGTAAGCGTGCGTGCGTGCGTGCGTGCGTGCGTGCCTGCGTGCGTGCGTACACGCGCGGGGCCACACGCTCGGTCGCCCACGTGTGCGCGCGCGCGCGAGAGCCCGCGATATTAATTGTTACGACAGGAAAGGTAAATAATTATTATAATTGTCCGGTATAATAATAGGATTCCGCGTTGGAGTGCCGCTTACATATCGTTCGTCGTAATAAAGCGCCCATGGATTTCGAGCTCTCGTCCATCGATATCAATATACGCGGGGCGGCGAGGGACATCGAGGGTTGGTTAACACGACGAGAGGGAAAGAGAGGGAGAAGAGCGCGAGAGAGAGAGAGAGAGAGAGAGAGAGAGAGAGAGAGAGAGAGAGAGAGAGAGAGAGAGAGAGAGAGAGAGAGAGAGAGAGAGAGAG
>NW_011967144.1:670943-690258 GCF_000949405.1 Vollenhovia emeryi
AGAGAGAGGGAGAGGGAGAGAGAGAGAGAAAGGGTAAGAGCGCCACTCTCGGTGTGCGCCAACATATATACAATATATGCGTGTGTATTCGTATAATTATATATGTACATGTGTACACGGGCGGCTCACTACTCGCACGCGGGTGTATAATGCATATCGAGCGGTTATATTATATGCGCGCGCGCGCCTAAACGAAAAGCCTAAATATACCGGGCGGCGTGTGGGGATCACGCCTATAGGCGGCTATTTGAGCGATAAACAAGCGTGCACGCGGGTGCACGGCCGCGCTCGCGCGAGCGGGTACGCGGGGGCGCAGGTAGGGTACACCCGATGTGTCACACGCGGCGAATGGTAAAATGTACACACATATACCGGGTGGTACGCCTCCATTGTGCAGCCCGCCCCGTCGGTGTATCAATTGTGATTAGGGACAAAGATCCGACGAATTATTCCCGTTCCCGGTCTCTAATCTGATAGCCGTGGCGCTCGTGCGCGCACACGTCATTGCATCGATTGTTTCTGCATGTGGGAAATCATAAAGGGCAATGCGTTCCAAGTGTCTTCATTGTGCGATAATAATGAAACGCTAATCAAGTGTATCTGGGCGCCAGCGAGGGCCGTTTCCCTCCCCCCCCCGACCCCGCGCTCGCGCCCTGCCCACCCCTTTCCCGCGACCCCCGCCGACCCGCGGATTAATTACTGGCTTCGCGATGCTTAAATTATTTTCCTCTCGATCGAAACAAACTCACCTACGCGATGCGAGTAACTCTATCTGCGCGCTAGGGGAATCCCCCCCGGATCGTCCATAAATCGAGGACCAATTCATTATACGAAACGATACGAAACGTACGTACACGCGTGCGTACTTTCAACCTCTTCCGCTATAAGCGAGAGATTGAACGTTCGCGATCAGCATTTCGCATTGAAAAATGCGGCTGTTCCTCTTTTTTCTTATCGTGCCGCACCATCGTCAATCTTGGATGGATCGTCCAAGGTAATTGAACGTGGTATCACAGGGAATTCTTTTTTAGCTCAGTCCTTAGAACGATCCGTGTCAAATTGGACATACGATATTTTCACAAATGTCACGTTAATAAATGACGCGGCGAATAAACTATAATAGATTCCGATCATATCGCGCTGAACGGTGCTGCTGAACTATTGTGCTAATTCTTTCTTGTACGCTCTTTCGTCGTGCTTTGATATTATCAATCATAATCAAAATAACAAGACGTATCATTGAACTTTTCACAATCGTATGATATTTTGAAACTTAATTAACGACACAACTTTACGAGAAGGAAGAAATATTTTTTCATTAAAGATTTATACGATACTTTCTGGAGAAAGTCATAAGTTATTAAAAGGAAAATAGTTTTTCAAAGCAAGACCTACGTTTTATTACCGATTAGCAGGCCTTACCCATCCCGTCGGGTCGAGAAGGGTTATTACTCGCGAATGAGACGAGACCCGCTCGCAAGTGTCTCATAAAAATTCTTAGCCGGTTCACGGAGGCTTTTTACGGCTTCATCGAGCCGTTTCCAACACGGTAATAGCATTCGGGAGAAAGAAAGAGAAGAGAGAGAGAGAGAGAGAGAGAGGGGGGGGAGCAGCAAAAGGCGCGCCCCAAAGGCCGAGAATGAAAAACCGAGGGGTAGACGGACGAATCAATCGCAAACACGGGAGGGTTTCGGCGTTTCCAGTGGTGGGTCACGACACTGGGTTACCGGGTGTGTGCACCCCTCACTCGAAGCTAGTGCGCTAGTCCGCTCTTCCCATCGAAATTCGGCTCGCGAGGACTCGATGTGCCGCTCATGAGGACACACGCACACGATGCGCCGCTCGCAACGCTTGCGGTTTCCGTAAATCGAACGGCTTCTACGCTAGTTGTCCCACTTTTTTTTCCGTTTCTCGCATTATTTTTATTACGCCAGATTCCCTTGCCAATCCGGAGTGATAACTTTTCTCCAATAAAAAAAATATCGGTACACCTGTTTCGATTGAGAATAAAAGGAATGTATTCGATAAACGAAGTTCTGAAAAAACAAGGCTGACGATAGCGTCAAATATTGTCGTTGATTTTAGACTGATTGAATTTTAATTCATTTTAGCTTTGTGCAATTGCAAAATATATAATAAAAGTAAGTTATAGAGCTTTGAGAAATATTGATACAGACATGTCACGGAGTTTACTAAATGCTACGGCAGAAAGACAGCCTTTATAAAAAGAATGCGAGCAGAATATTCCATGAAAGCCTGGCTATTGTCACAGCTGAACATTCCCTTTGGAGAAAAAGAATGTTATTTTATTTGTAAGCAACAATGTGCTATTAAAAGAAACTACTTCACGCCTACAGAAGCAACTGCATCGCACGTTTCTGAGACGTGTGTGTGTGTGTAGGAATGATAAGAGAAAGGAAAGTATACGTCTGTCCTTTCAGAAAATCATTTACAAACTTTAGTATCAATATTCACATTTTGAATACTCGTTGATGCACGCGGTTTTAGAATCGCACTACGTATCTCACTCAAGAGCCGGCCACCCGGTCGATTCTCACGCGACTTTCGTGTAAGATTCATTTTCATTCCTGCCACGCGGCATCAATCGAATCGGCGCGAACCGGTTCGACTCAGCGAGACGTGTCGATGCGCGGCGTTGCGCGGTCTCGGGTCCGGTAATTTTCCTATCGCGGATTATAAAACCCCGACGATTCTATCCCGCGGGATATTGTTTGTCGTGTAAATATTACCAAAACACTTCACGCGCGCGGCGGGCGGCGTGCGACCGCGTGCGCGTGTAACCGCCGGGTCACGCGCACACGCGCGTGTGTGTGGGTGCGTGCGTGCGTGCAACGTACATGCGCGTGGTGGACAAGCTTCCGATATACGAGTTGCGAAACTTTTGGGTTTCCATTTGGCGGCGCTTCCCGATTGGATGAATCGACATTGTCAGAGAGGGTCACCCTCGGCAGCTCCTCGTCCGCCCCCCCCCCCTCCGGACACGTCATGCACATTCGCGCGGACTTATGGGCATAATTCGTCGGTATTATTTGCGAGAGGGGTCGCACGCGCGCGGATCGCAGTAGCGTGCGCCGTATTTTAATCCACAACTACATCGTGTTTACCGGCCTTACCTTCCACCCTCTTCGCATCCCTCGTTCCACGACGAAGCACCCTCGAGACTCGGTCAAAATTGGAGATCACCTGGTTCTCAATCCCGAGTTGTCGGAGGGTCATCAAAGGAGATAGCGCGCGTTATCGAAAGTGACGATCGAAATGTTACGAGTGCAATCGACGTGCCTCGAGAAAAGGAAACTGCAGCGCGGATTGAAACCTGTACGAGTCGCATAATCCTAAATATTGATATAGATCTTTGCATATAGTCTTAGAATTCTTAAGGAAATCATTATCGCAGTCCTGACAATCGAGGAGACCACGGTATCTTCATTATCGAAGTAATTTAGAAACATTTCATCGTACTGGCACGATTCCTAAATTTTCTTACTGCAGGCACGACACCGTGTGGTCGAAATGTCCTTGTTGCACCTTACTCGGCGCATTTAGCAGCCGCTGGGAAGCGACAGTAAGACGTTAGCGTTACTATTCGTTTTCCAGACTGTTCGCGAACAGACACGGAAACACTGGGCAATTACAAGCATGCGATGCCAGGCAGGAAAGCGACGGGGAAGAGAAAGAGAGAGAGAGAGAGAGAGAGAGAGAGAGAGAGAGAGAGACGGGGAAAAAGAAGGAGAAAGGGGATGGTACTCGCAGAAGAAGTGCACAGCCGCCAATCACGAGGTGTCAGCGGCGGCAGGCTGTCATTAGGCGATTAAATTCCCGTAGCAGCCGATCTGTCTTCGTTCGCGTAAATCTTCATCAAGTTTCGATTTTCCGCGCGTTTCGATGCGAGGCGAGACGAGGCGAGGCGAGGCGAGGCGAGGCGAGGCGAGGCGAGGCGAGGCAAGTCGAGGCGAGGCGAGGCGAGGCGAGGCGATGCGAACGGCGCGAACGCCGCCGGCGGCGTCTCCGCTCCGAAGCGCCGAAGGGCAAAAAGCACCGTCACCGCGGCGGTGATCAATAATACATCAAAGAATAACGGTGAGAATATCGGGAACGGCTGGCCGAACGTCGCGACGGCTAAAGATAACTCTACGAGACATCTCACCTGCGCTGAAAAATCCTTTAATGAATTTTCTTATGAACTTCGAGCCTATAACGTAAACGAATGCCAATTATCTCGCGATCGTTTCACTTTTCATTGCTACATTGCGCTTTAATAATTAGTTCTGCTATTAACATTTGATTAGGACAGAATCTCATCGAAATCGCCCGTTAAGCAGGTTCGTATGTCTATATACAATTTTTTTTATTTAATTTATTGCGTATATGTAAAGTTTATACGGAGAGAGAGAAATTGTTTACGCAACGGTGAAGCACAAGCAAGGCGCGGTGTTTTATTGTAACCAATGGTTAAAGACAGGAAAAATCTTTGGTAATCGATCAAAAGAATGCGATATATATGTTAGTTATTTATATGAAACAATATCGAAGGGAATAGTTTAGAAATAGTTTAGGAAATAGTGAGGAGAAAAGGGAAAGAAAACTGTGGGGCGATGAATTAGATAAGGTGAAAGATGAAATTTTGAGAAGATTTTGGAAGGGGAGAAAAAAGAAACTGAAGGAGAAGAAAGAGGAGACGGTAAAAGGATAGGAAAACAAAAAATAGAGGAGATATTTAGGACGGTAATTAAAATTAGTTAAGAGAGAGGTGAAAGATAAGAAACGTGGAAAGATGAGTGTGGTTAAGTAATAACTGTAATAACTGTAAACCAAGTCCACTTCGTGACTGTAAAAGTTGAAGTAAATAATTATATATATATATATAGATATATTAAACAATATCGAATATTATCGAATATTATCGTGTCAAAACAATACGGCAGATTTGGTGTAAAACTCCCACCGAGGAAAAAAAAGCTAGCCAAGATTTTCTGATTGGAGAGAACATTATTAAAATATCTTGCGATAACAGAATAAACTATATATTGAGTTAATGACGGAAATTACTCGGCATTATTTACTCAGATAATAGCATAAGCGTTGTTTTACGTTTTGCGCACGATGGCGGGTTACGACCTGCATTAATCATAAACGTTATACGAGCATTTAATGATTTATATTGAATCGGCGGAATAGAATTTATACATTGACAATCTGTTTGCGCAATACTTCTTATGAATATTCGAATTATAGACAACCGTTCTCAAGGTTGGGCAAGACATTTGCTTTATTATTGCCCAGTAATTATAATATTGCATTTTTAATTTATGATAATACTAACCATTTTTATTGCATTCAATTTTACTGCGTCCACCTTTGACATACTTGTGTCTACCATCACAAATTAAGGAAATTCTATTTCTGATTAACGTTTAGAATTCATGCTGCATATATAAAGACTGAATTAACGAAATTGTCCATCCTGTTTTGAAAACAGTAACCGACTGATTGTGTAAAGTACGTCAAGACTGATAGAAGAGCACTTATTTAAAAAAGTTTTTCGTGAAAACAGAATTGTGCAAGTTTCGATGTTTATTCAACTTCCAAATGTAATTTTTCGAGAAAAACTTGTCAAATTACAGAAAAAAATATATAACAGTAAAGAGGGAATGCAAGATTTCTAAAACAATGTCTTTTGATTCTTGCCATTTCAGATTTTTGTAAGAATCGTAGAACTAATCACGGAGATAATGCAGTACCATTGAATTTATCATCAGTTGAGCATTTTTTTCGAAAATAAAATTGACGTGTTGCATATTTCTCACAAATCGAACTACTTATTGTTCTTTTTAAATCCCAGTGCTAAATATTTCGAAGATTAAATCTTGAAATTGTGCGCGATTATACAATCTTTTAAAATTATATTATTAATCGACCTTTCAAACGGTCTCTTTAAATTATTAACAAACAAAGAGATCGCTAACCCTCTCGAATTTTGACGGTAATAAAACAGTGGCCTTTTGTTCAACCGTTTAATCGCTACCAGCTCCCGGGGCTGTTAGTGTCCCCCCCCCCCCCCTCCGTTTCTAGTAAGCAATAGCGGTTTTAGCTCGAGCGCGCGCGTATCTCGGCGGTAATTTACGAGATCCTCCTTCACCGGTCGATCGATCGTACCGCGGCGTTGCGTTGCGATTCCGCCGCATAAGCATAAGCGTGCACACACGAGCGTGTTTACGCAGCGACTGCTTAAAAAGGCGTGTCCTCGGTCGCCGCACGGCAATCACCGCGAAAATTGCGCGGTTTCCAATTGCGCGTATTGAAAACGGCCAACAAACCGTGGACGCTCGCTCGGGTCCGGCAAGGAGGGAGGGAGAGAGAAAGAGAGAAAGAGGAGGCCGGGATTCTATAATATTAAAGGTAAATATCCTTGAACGCTCGGTCATTAGAGCGAGCGATGCGTCCCGGCCGGCCCCGGACTCCCGCAATGATACGGTACGGCGTGCGTCTTATGTAAATTTCAAGGCACGCACTTCACCGGGGAAGAGAAAAATTTATGCCTGTCCCGCCGGCCAAGGTCTCGTTTCCTCTTCCTGCGTGTAAAGACACCCGCGACGGGCTGGAAAACCCGGAGAAACCTCGTACGTTGTATCCCTCGTGGGTTCACCGACAGGGAGGGGACGACATTAGTGAGTCCGTCGCCGTTCATTAGGACGTCACGTCTTATTTTTTTTCCCCCGCCACTGATAACGGGCTGTTCCGCTTCGCGACGATTGTTTTTCTAATGTCTTCATAATTTCACGCGCGGCTATTTTAGCGTGGCTGCCAGGCCTTGGAAGCCGCGTGGAGAAAAATAGTATTACGTTGCTTCTCGAGCGCTCGCGTACACCCGTTCGCTTCTGGCTTAATTAATCGAGTAATTACGTTCAACCGTAATAAACCCCAGACGCGGTAGTCGACGGTGGGGAAAAAAAATTGAAGGACATCGATAGATCGGCCCTTTGGATTCTCGTAGAACGAAGGGTCGTTCAGCGTGCGAGCGATTCCGTCGATGATTCTTCTCCAAACGCGCCTCGGTTTCTTCAAGCCCGTCGTCCCCGATTTCGCCGCTCGCGCAACGGATAATAAGTTTTCATCGTTTTACGTGGCGGCAGAACTGAACGGAGGAAGAGGGAGAGAGGGAGAACTCGCGCGGCTAAGAGGGAAAGTAGTAAGAGGAGAAGAGAAGAGCGACAGAGCGGCGGGAAGGGATCGGAGGTGGACCACACGCACACGTGGCTCGTACGACACGCGGATACGTATTCGCGTATACAATCGTCAAGCGAACGTGACCGAGGCGGACCGGGTTCATATTGTAATGCCGAGGTATCCATCCCGCTGCATTATCGTACAGTCCGCGAAAGCAGCCGCGTGCTGCGCTTCCGCGAGCATGCTCCCCGGCACGGAACGGTCGGTACGTATACGGCCGTGACACGAGCGTGCCCCCTTTCTGTCCCCCTTCGCGACGTAATATATATATAATATTATATATTATGTATTTTTCCATTGTTCGGAATCCGCGGGAGCGGCAGCGAGCTCCCGCTGTCGTGGGACCGCAAGGGGCGAGCTTCTCGAAGCGCGATCCCTCTCGAACCGAGGACGGGGTAGGGGGGAGGCAAAAGGGATACGCGAAATATTAAGTCGTAACCGTTCGTATCCAGATGGGTGGTCGCGAGCGGGTTACATGCGCCGTCGCGGGGAAATGCAAAATCGTCCGTACGTGCTCGAGTCCGTCCGTTCGTCCGTCTGTCCGTTCGTACGGGCGCAAAAGTGCATTCGTGTGTGCATGCAGCCGTGCGGCGGATACGGACGACGATTAGAAAACCGGAAATGACGAGCGCGGATCGAGCGAGCCGACGCTGGGCTCGATCGTCTCTCTCTCAGTCTGTCTCTGTCTCCTTCTTTCACGACGTGGGATCTCCCATGGTGATCCAGGGGGAGAATGGTAATCAGTCCGGCCGCGACTGTACCGAGATAAACGAATCACGTATTATTATAATGGCCAGTTGCTAAATGGTTTTTTTCAATCCGTCCGTCCATCTCCGTCCGCCTGCATCGGTCGTTCGTCTCCCATTCTTCTCTCCCCTCCTCTCCCCCGCCCGTCCCTACATAGTCCACCGACTCGTCCGACCGCCTCGCCATTAATACTTCATTATAACCGTAATGAAAATAATAAGAAAGGCCATTTATCCGAGTCCGTGTAGTTTGCTGTTTCTCCCTTTCCTTCTTTCGTTCTTTCGCCTTCTCTTTTCGCCAGTCGTCCCTTATTACTTTATACATACATTGAATGGGAATCGTGTTCTCGTCCTTGATGAACGACTTGTCCTGTCCCTGATGGAAATCGCGGAACGTTCATTAGACGCAGCGATCGTCCGGATAGTAATAACTTACTAATACTGATAATATTAATAACTCGGCATTTCCGAACGCGATGTTTGCCACGTCCCGTTATTTTCGATTACTGCCGCTTCAAGTCCGCGCCGCCGTGCTTCTTTCGCTATTTATGAATTTCCGAGTGTTTTACAACAAACTTGTGCAATACAACGCGCGACGTATTCTATTTCACGGAATAATTTTTCCCTCCCTATTTAATGAAGGACATTACGTATTCCGTTTTATAAGTTAGTTTCATACACTTTTCATCCTTTATTTTCCAGAGTATGAAAAAATATATATTCATTTTTACTTTGCATTCCGCAACGCGCTCATTTCTGCAGCGCGTTGTTCGGATCTCCATTTTTAAGCGTTTGTGCGCGGCGCATTCGATTTTAAAATATCATCGTGCGCACCGTGTAATGCACTCGGCACTGCGTCCTTACACTTTACCTCGGCGGCATGTTACGATGCATTCAATTTTACATACTGCGCGCACGCCTGCGTTTGCGCGGCCCGAAGCGTAATGATCAATGACGACGATGACAACGAAAAAAATCGTCGACCGATCCTCGACAACGACGACGACGTCCTGACATTCAGCCGGAGAAGGCTCGGCGAAGAAAGAAAGAGAGAGAGAGAAGGAAAGGGCGGAACGGGGCATTTTCATTAGCATAAGATTCTTTTTAGTAATCTCGCATAATGCCTCTCTTTCCTCTCTGCTGCCCTCCCCACCAGACGGGAAGCGGGAGCGGGCATACGCCAGAGCCTATCATTATAGAGAAGGAATCATTGGATGATCTTAATCATGCGAACCGCTCTCCGTGCCTTCGTGCCGGCCAATCGCGTCGGCCGATTTCGAGTAATGGTTTCCAGCGGAGTTGCGTTAAACTCGGAAATGTATACTGCCCCGCGTCCGAGAAAACCATACCCGGCAACGAACTGTTTCACATCCACGCAATCGTGTTGAGTAGAAACTATAGAGAGACGTCTTCTGTCGTCTGAGAATAGAAGACGATGGAAGAAACGCTTTCGATCTTAAAAAGAGATATTTCCAAACGTAAAGAGATTGTAACGATAGTCCTGTGAGGTTTACAATTCTTGCGTATCGCAACTGACGTAACATGTGTAACTGAAGAAACGCGAAGGACGCTACAAATAAGAATTTTTGTTACATTCAGGTAGAACAATTAAATGACATCGTAATAGAAAGATATTCTTTCCAATATACCGAACGTTACATCGACTTTAATCCAATGCGGAAGAAGGCACGTTATCGCGTCCGTCCCGATATCGCAAGGCCCGGGGCGCGGGAGAAGAAAACGAATAAGGAAGACGGGATGCGCGGGCGGATACGGTACGACCCCTTTAAAATCAGTCGCGGTCCTCTCTCTTTTCTCACCCTCTTTCTCTCTGTCCTTCCCGCAGCCCCTAATCGCGAGAGGTCGAGAGCCTTGACCGTGGCAGCTCGACCTATCTCAATCCATGGCGCAGGCGAAGGGACGGAGACCGCCGCCGCCGCCGCCGCCGTAAGGGCTTCCACCCTTAAATTCCGGTCAGGAGCTTTGTGGCCGTTAAGGGGTGGCGTGGATACGGCGCGGCGTGGACGGGAAGGAGAAAAGGGGGGCGGCGGTGATGCCGGCGGTTTCGCTGCCGTGGAAGTGGAAGTGGCGTGGGACTCCACCACACCGGCCCGACCGCGCGCGTTTCATCCCCGGGAAAACCCGTGAAAACCGCCACTTGTTGCGTTACCTGCTCTCTCTCGGCGTGCCCACGATTGAACGAATATATACGGGGCGAAGTATATACACCGCGTGTATTTGTACACTCGACCATCCCCCTCGTCCCCCCCCCGTCCCCGTCCTCCCTCATCACCTGATTCCGCCGCGCGAATCGCGCGCTCATATTATATATACGCCGGCTGCGGCACGATGAAATCGGGACACCGCGAAAAAGTTGAGTTATGTTAATGATGTCATGCGGGTAGGTCGTTTTAATGACCGCCGCGTAATACCGGCTTGCATTTTCAAACTTGTTGATCAAGCGGCTCGCGCGGTGCATTAATTGAGGGAGGTTCGGTTCCTCCCAGGTCTCTGTCCTGGCGAAACGCGTGACCTAGTAATGAATAGTGTCGCGGATCTTTAATAGAAGGGCGAAAGGGGGATCGGACGGGGCGGACGTCCGCGACGTGTACGTGACTCGGCTCCGTCATTCGTCGCACGTGAATTCGCGTCTCTTACGGATAAATCGGGAGCGATTTCGTGAATGTCCATTCTCGACTCGCGCGACCTTGGAGACTGGAAGAGATCTCGAGACACGAAAAATGGAATCGACGCTCAATGAAAGGGGGATCCGATGCGAAAGAGGTCGGGGGATACGATAGGAAATGAAGAGGAGAGGAACGGTAAGCGCGGATTTGCATTCGAAGCGTGCAATTTCCGACATTTTTCGCCCCTTTTTGCGGAGGTTCCGAATTTCTCGGCTCGCGTATCCGACAGGTAGCTCGCGATTCTATCCCCCCCCCCTCCCCCCTCGTTTCACCGCCCGCTCGACGTAAGGGGTCCAACACCCTACACTTACAATCGGCTAGACGGAAAAAATGTCGACTTCGACGTCGAGAGTAAAGTGCGCCCTCTCCCTCTCACGCCGTTCCCTCCTCGTTCTCGCTCTCTCGCTCGTCCGCCGTGATTTTCGACGTAGGCGCTGATCACGGGGGTAGGTAATATCAGTGCCCCGAGGCCGCCACCGTCCAAACAGCGCGCATAAGGGCTACGCCGATCATGCTACCGGGTACCGAAGCGCCGAATATCGAAATTACCTCCCTCCCCGCCCTTACCGTCCTTACCGCCAGCGGAACTAAGACTCGATCGATATAATCATCGGTCTCTCACCTGCGGCCACGAATCGATACGCGCGCGCTCACCGTGCGCTCGTGGAAAAGGTGGCCCACACTCCGCCGAGGGAGCCCACGGCGGGGATGGAGGAGGAGGAGAGTATCCTGAGAGGAAACCGTTGCCACGAATCCGAAATCCCATTCAGAGAGCCAAGTTCCGAATTCCATCGGAACTCACTTCCCTCGGAAGAATTCCCGACGACTTCAAAACGTAAGTTCAAACCTATTATATAAATTTTCTATCATCTTCACCCTCAGAAAGGATTTCTGTTATTAAGACAAAAAATATTCTTGACGCATTTATATTTCTCACAACCTCGTTTAATATAAAAATAAGACGATATCAAGATAAAATCAATAATTCTTATTTTCCTCTATCGAATTAAAAAAGATTGACTTACTATATTGAGACAAGAGTAACTTATACAGATATAAGTTCGTATATTCTTGCGTTTAGAATAAATTTTCCCTCCAACAACGCACGAAGTTGGCACCGCGATATTCGACAAAAGACATATTTTATTCTAGATTTTAGAATTTTTCATTTAAGATCAAAATATTCCTTTCTCTATGATATAAATATGGTTGGCGCTATATCGATCCTATTTTATGACAGTACAATAGCATTGGATCCGGAAATTTGTTCTGTGGGTGTTGCTATGTATTTTATTATATATGTACATACTTTAAAAATACTTAAAAATTTTCGGTTTTTCTGTTTAAACGTTCATTCTGGTCCTAAATAAGCGTTTAAGCAGAAAAACCGAAAATTGTGTAAAATCGGGATACGACCTTGCGAAAGAGATCAGTCGCTACTTCATTATTATATTTCATTATATACATGTACCGTGCACACACACTTTGCCAGTTTTGATGGATTATATGTTTATAGATTAAAACATAATGTTAGAGCGATTACGATATACCTGTGTGTGTGTGTGTGTGTGTGTGTGTGTGTTCTTTTACTTTCGTAAATAGTTAAACATCGGCAGTCGATTTATAAATCGAAATTACATAGCGATGTAAGTAAAGATTCACCTCTCCCTTCAAATATTGACAATCGATTAAAAATTAAAATTACGTAACGTTGCTTTTAGAAGAATTTACCTTTATGGCGATTAGATATTAATGAATTTAATGAAAAATAAAAATCTCGATGTCAGAATTGACAATATCGAGAGGGTGGGACTGGACGTCCTACAAAATCTTCATCTCTTATTAATCCCCGGGGACGAGGCGTTGCAATTTTTATCGCTTCTTGTTATAGTATTATCTCATCTATTAGGGATGGCAGACGATAAATAATGTAGCTCCGTACTATTGTAAGCGCGACGGTTCAGTAAATGACGTAAGGAGGTTAATCGAGTCCTCGCATCGCGATAAAGAGACTTGTGCAGTGCCTACCAGACTCGATTTCCGAATCGAGACACTTCTGTTATCGATCGTACGTAACACCGATTGTTATACGCGACGAGTACGCGCGCCTCGCGAACGTAAGGAAGCGTGTACTCGATATTTTTTTCCGTCACGCGTATAAAGAAACGAGAAGCAGTCCAATTAGTCCGCGATTCAGCGACGCGATAAAAAATAATTTTGCTCGAATTGGACTTTAAAGCGCAAGGACTCGATGCAACTAACTAGAGTTAAATAACTATAGTTAGATAAACTCAAACTAGACTTGTATAACTACGGCGGTTTACTGTAATTGAATAACTGCATGTGGTTAACGACCCGCCGCGTGCCGCCGTCTAAACTATAGCATCGCGCAATAATTGCGGGCGATACACATTTTACGAACGCGTTGTTCTTAATTATCAACGACGGAGTCTCCGCGGCGGGGGACACTGACGCGTTTCCGCGATCGCGTTTTGATTCGCCGGTTATTCAATGGAGTCCGTCATACGAATTCTGGGTCAGCAACGCGACTGCATTGTCGAGCACAACGAGACAATTGCGACGATACTTGTATACGGTGTAACGCCACACCGAGCGGCCGCGAGCAACGTAACCTTCGTTTCATTAAATCCCCGTACGGCCACCAGCCGACTTTGTCGGAATAAAAAGTGGGATATTAAAATTGCAAATTAACTTTTGTGGCGATTCCAATCCCTCCTTGCTCGCCCACCCCGGCAGCCTCCCTGGCGATTCGCGGTAGAATGCGGTAACGTCGGCCTGAGTCGAGCCGAGCTTGCGGCGTACACACGCGTGCACCTACGGGCAACGCACACGTGCGCGCCGGGCGCAGCACAAAGAGATGTTTTAAAAAGGGCAGCCGTAAAAATTTCATCGTAATAACCTTAGAAATTTTATAGAAATCATAAATTTGCCGGGGCGGCGCGCTTGCCGTCCGCCCGCGAAACCAGCTGCAATATTTAAACGCCCTTCAGAAATAATTGGCCGACTGGCTGTTCCGCGGCAAATGGTCCGAATGCGGGAGAGAAGGAGCAAAGGGTTAATTACCGCGTTAAAAAAGAAAGGAGAAGAGAGGAAGAGAAAAGAGCTACCTTTGCTACGTTTGCGTCTACGCGCGTAACTGACGCGAAATAGGGAGGCGAAATTGAAGAGAAAATAGATAAACGTGCACGGTACATATTTCTCGGCGTTCTAGAGCGACGATCTCGGGCCGCACTGAGAGCGGCAGATTGCAAGATAACGCAAGGAACAGGATCGATACGCAGGATCGAGGATAATCCGTCACGATCGAGAGGTCCAGCTCGAATATCCGCTGGTAGTAAATTCTGCGTGTACGCGTCCGCGCGCGAACGAGGCGAGAGCGCGAACGCGCGGGATAATGATACGGTATTTCTGGCATTCCGATAATCCACCGCGATAAATCACGCCTAAACGGACGCGCGCGAAGCGCCGTAAACACACGTTGCGGTGAGAGCGTCGGTCGGTACCGAAAGTCGACAAGATTGATGATATTTTATAAGTTCGTCGGCGGCGTCGAGGACGTAGGAAACGCCGGCCTCGAGACAGGGCGAGTTCCGTTCCTCGCGCGCGCGATGACTTACTTCGAGGACGAGAATCCCCTCGCGAGATCCCCCGAGGGGATCCCCATCGTTCTGCGAAAGATTACGCGTATCTTTTGCCACCCCGCGACAAAAATCCCGTGTAATTCCGGTTATCGCACTGCTCCCTGCAAACGGAAGATACGCGAAGCTCAAATCGCGAACATCGAATCGAGCGCGGGTACAACTTGTTTATCTTGGTCGGGTGGGAGGGTAATAATGGGGATACATTGTAGAAAAGATTGTACTGTGTTTTAAGACCGACGATTTAAGTCGGCGCGCAGTTCCCGTTTTCGAATACTGTCACGATAGGTGCAGGCATTCGGGAATCAACGTTAGACTGTTTATTGCGAAGAACATCGCCATGTGCCTCGGTGGTCGAATTGGTTGAGACGCCCGCCTAGCGAGAGGGAGGTCCAGATTCAAACCCTGGCTGAGGTGATATTGTTTTGCAATATATTTAGAATAAAATGTTTAGACACTAACACCCTGTCACGGCTCTTAGTCCTTTATTCCTTCAAATTTGTGTTTATCACATTTGAGCCATAAGAATTTTATTAATTTGTTTAAATACAATTTAAATATTTTAAAAAGAGGTAGCTGAAAAAGACATAGCTCTACTATTAATTGTCAAAAAGACACTGAGAGGGGATACACGAGAAAATTATTGAATTCACTTAGGATCTTTTATACGCTCTTATTTATTTTGCAATTTACTTTAATGCTTTGTAATGTTCTTCACGGTTGGTTCTTTGACATCGCGTTGACCTACATAAGTTCAGTCTCATTTCCGCGCTGTTACAGCGACGACACGTTTTTAGAGCGATATAATGTCTGCGTAAGGATCATTTGAATGTACGTATTTAATTGATCTATTTATTTAAATTATCCTCCCCTTTTGTAAGCCCTTTGCCTATAGTACATTTTGTAGCTCTGTGTTTTTCATTGTTTTGTCCAGTGGTGCTCGATGATATTTGACCACATGCCATGCGCCGTTTGAACTTGTTAGATTGCACTTGATAAGGGCCGAAACCCATGGCCGACACGTTGCGCCAATAAAGGAAGTTTCCCTGTTGCCAGTTGTGTCGGACTGCTCACCCGAATTAGTTAAATATTTGCTGGCGGTTGAATTTCTTAATTTGCTTAAAATATTTTGAAAAGAGAGGGAAGATGTGTTTTTAAATAATACTCGAGTATACAATGCGCACACATTTATTCGGAAATGTGTGCAGAAAGTGGGCGACGATGCACGCTGCATTCACTTTGGATACTCCGGCTAGATATCGCAATGTTGATGGCCACAGTATAACATCGTTTGACGTTCGCACAAAGACACGTTTAGCTACGAGAGACGAGAAGTTTCAGCTCGCCCCGTGTCACAATACGTTAATTCCGCACATTGCAATTTCGGGGAAAATTTTTAAGTCGCGGTGCAACGAATTCGACCTCGATTCATACTCCTGGAGCGACGCTCATAAAAGCCTCTTACGCTCGCGTTCCGTGCTCGTCCCTTTTTCGATACGGTCGAACGTAATTTCGACTGTCCTTACCCTTTGTAAATCGCTCGTAAGGCGCGGAACGAGGAGCGGTCCCGGGACGAAACCTCTTTATCGTTTATGTCGCGGGGATGGAATATGTGTATATACATATAATGTTGCGGCCGCAAAGACATCGAGAACCGACGTCAAACGTCCCGCATTAAATTACATTGCATTTCCATGGCGGATAGACGAGGGACGCGGTGCATATGCATACCTGTCCTTTGTCCGGCGCGATGCACCGAAACGGTGTACCGGGTGGCCCGCCGTGGAATTGTCCGTGGCAGGACTACCGCGACCTCTCAGAAACTACGGTCGCCACGGAGGCTAGACGGACTGAAACGGCCAACCTTGAACCGAATCGGAATTTCTTTTTTTTTTAACAACGCGGCCGGCCGCATCCGCGAAGGAGCGGCTATTCGCGTCGAGGGGACGACGATCCTCGTGTTTCGAGCACTGTGATTCCGAGATTCGTCTTGAAAGGCGTTCCCGAAATTCGCACGCACCCTGTAGATCAGGAGGGTACATCGAGAGACATGCACACGTATACGGGGCGTCTCTGGACACGTGGTAGTTAAATCGAATTCCCCTGCTGTCCTGTCCGCCGGAGACACAAAGCAAAGGTTGCCGGAGTGGATGGGTCGCCCTGGGCGACCATCTAGCAAATTGCGGTATCTAAGTGCCCGCTGGAAACGGTCCGCTTTATCGCTCGGCTCTCGTCGAGAATTTCGAATTTCGGAAAGTCGCTCTCGCTCACTCCGAGGTGCGGCCCGGCTGCGCGCGTGCGGACGGGGAGAAGATTCGCTCTAAATCGCTAGAGTGGCGGAAACCTCGACGGATTTTCGCTGCTTCAACTGCGTCCCGTCGTAATAATTAATATAAAGTCCCCGCTACGTGAGCAATGGCCAATGACGTCGTGAAGCAGCATGGACTGAATAATTGGATTATCTAATGTGTAACTCGTTTTAACGATAAGACGGAACGGCGGAAATCAGATAGATCGCGAAAAAAGTGCTCGAAACACATTTAAATACGATGACGCTCAACATTTCGGTATATAGGAGGCGTTCTTTAGAAACGGACGACGTCATCTCGCCTATAGAACTTGTAATTGCTTCTTTGTATGCTTAATAAAGAAATAATAGCTCCGACGAGAACATGAATTAAACGCGAGGTACGTCCGTTTCGTTCCGATACGCTACCCATTCTGATCCGACAGTGTGTTTAGCATTTAGATGCGAATCGTGCGCGACCCGAGAGTGTGCGGCGAAGGTTTAAAACAACAACTCTTAGCGACAGATCGGGGTGGACGGACCACCGGGCCGGGGTGGGCGAGGGATCATTAGGACAGATTTTCCGCCGCGCGATTCTCTGATTGCCTCACGTACGACGGTTACGCGCGATCATTCGGTTCGATGATAATTCCTCGGGCACTCCGGCACGTCTGGCTCGGAGACGCAGAAGAAGGAGGGAAAAGAGGAGGAGGAGGAGGAGGAGGAAGAGGAGGTGGTGATGGTGGACGGGACGGGCGAGGACCAAGAGGGTGATCTTCTACGATCGCACGCAATTACATGCTGAATCTTTAATGGAACGTTTCGAGCCTGGAATTAGTCGAATGCCATGGAAAGCCATCGCCACGTAATGCAACCGCGGTCTCTCTATCTCTCTCTCTCGCACGAGTGCGGGCCTCCCTTCTGGGTCTTAGGCCTCGGGTACGTGAGCCGTGGAGACGAACTACCGTCCATCTCTTATGCAGATCTCTTAGGTAGAAACCGAACAATGGGAGCGCGTATTTGGACCGATAGCAAAACGATTGATGGATCGTGTATTTTGTAATCGAGGACGTGAGACGCCTATTTTTAATCCACCGCTCATAACTCCATAGTTCTCGTACTTAATCTTAAGAATCCTTCTACTCTTAAATAAGTTGATATTCTTCCGTCCCGTGTCGCTTGCATAATTTCAGCTCTACAAGTTCCAGTGACACACAGTCCCAACGCGCTTTTTCTTTCAGAAAAATAAGTTTATACCTTGTACCAACATTGCTCATTTCTTCCAAAAGCCGGTAAAGGCAAACACGCGTGAACGAGTAAACGCGTGAAATCGTCGACCGACGCCTCCTCGTGGCCTCGGCCGCTCAACGTGCGGCCGTACCTCCTTTTTCTTTCCACGGAGTATTATTCCGACATTATTCACAAGATCGGAATGCAGGTGTACAGTTACGGTTACCAGTAAACGTATAGGCCCCGCGGTTGACAATGCCGCGACTTCTTGTCACGGGGCCGTCCCCCCCCCCCTCCCTCTGTCTTCCTCGATCCTCCTCAACCCGGTCGTCGTCGTCATCCTTTCTCGTCCATTCTTTTTCACGCGCTACTCTCTTTATCCTCGCCAACGTTTTCCCCCTACCACGCGACCGCTACACGACGCGTGTCTTTAACCTCGTCCGCTTCATTGTCGTGGGTTCGTGGGTGCGTTTGTAACGTGCGCAACGTGCTCGTACCTAGGACCCACGACGACAATCGATAACGCCGTCACGATCGCGGAGGACACGCACGCTCCTGTCCCCTTATGTTAATGAGCTCTTAATATTCCGCGCGTCCGACTTCTTCTTCTTCTTCTTCTTCTCCTTCATCTCCCTCATCCGCCGCGCTTCGCCGTCTACTCCTCGTCTTCCGTCCTCCCCGCACGACACGTCTGAGCAATGTTTGCCATTACAAAGCGGGAATTAATTCATCTCTTCTTCGATCGCGTGGCTAAACCCGTTACCAAGTCGTTACCAACTTTCGGCGGGCTTGTCGTCAACGCTTATAGTCGCGTATAATCGCTTGCGAGAGCTTTCGAGCGAGCGCATCTCTCGAAAGCTCTCGGCTCGGGCGCTTTCTTATCAGGCATCACTTTTTATCTCGTATGCTATTAACTGTTCGCGTAGTACACGCGGATAAATAAAACTATTCTGTTCGGGTGTACTGACGCAAAACGAAAGGAGAACAATCGCCAAGGATTGCGCAAAAGTTCCTTCTAGCGGCGTGCGGATTCGGCCGATACTTTCTATTCCGAAAACAGAGGCGATTCTTCTCGGAAACGAGACGACAAGCTTGCGCAACAGCCGAACCGTTGCGGCAGATGAAGAATAAAGTTCGCGAGGACACGAGATCGCGCGTCTTTAACAGCCTCGATTCCCCGCCTCGCGGTTAGCCGTTTCTCTCAGCCCGGACTTGCAGCGGGCCATTTATCATCGTCCGATAGATCGACCGCCTGCCTCGATCGAAAAATTACCATCGACGCAATAAATAACGCCGCGAATTACTGGACGTCTTCGCGGCTCGCCAAGTTCAACGCTTCAATGGTTGTCAGCTCGAAATATCTCGAGGGGGGGGGAGACGGCTTGCCCCACGAATTCTCATTTGTTTGATCGAAATGTTCGTTAAAACTTGATTACTTCCGTCGTTTAAAAGAAATCTCCA
>NW_011967144.1:691967-700256 GCF_000949405.1 Vollenhovia emeryi
GCTCGCCAAGTTCCACGCTTCAATGGTTGTCAGCCCGAAATTTCCCGGGGGGGGGGGGGGGACGGCTTTCCCCCCGAAGTCTCATTTTTTTGATCGCAATGTTCGTTAAAACTTGATTCCTTCCGTCCTTTAAAAGAAATCCCCCTTTCTCTCCCCCCCCCCCCCCGCCCCCTGTCAACGCGCAACGCCTGTACAATTTCGTTTGTGGAAGTAAAAAACGCAGGTTCTTGTTTCACATCTCTCGTGTAACGAATACAATTTTATCATTCTCTATTTTCTCTCCACTGCTCTCCCGAATTCGGTCGTGATGCTATTTTTTTGCGAACGGCAATCGTCAAAAAATGCCCGCGCAAGCCATTCTTATAACAGCCAAGCTTTCGCGGCGATATTTAGCATAATGCCGTTTCAGAGATGCTCCTCAATCCGAAACGAAAATGATAACTGACACGCTGGTCCGCTCACGAGACAGCCGGCCCCGCGCATTCTCATTTGTCTGATCGAAACGCGCGTCACAGCTTGATTATTTTCGTCGTTTAAAAAATCTCTTTCTCTCTCACCGCCGACGCCTACACAATCTCGTTTGCGAAAATAAAAATTTAACCTCCTCCCTCTCCGCGAATATTACTTTGTCATTTTCTATTTCCCCGCCGTCGCTCTCCCCGATTCGATCGCGATCCTATTTTTGCCGACGGCAATCGTCCAAATGTACACGCCGGTCGTTCTTACAACGTCGAAATTTTTGCGGCGATATTTAGCAGAGCCGCTGTTTACCGAGAAATGCTCCTCAATCCGGAACGAAATGATAACTGACACACTAGTCGGCTTTCGTTCTTCGGGAATCGAAGAGGTTGACAACCGCCATTTGGAGCACGCACACGGGAGAGGGAGAGGGGGAGAGGGAGATAGAGAGAGAGAGGGGGGCAGGCGCGAGGAAATACGCGGGTATAAGTTAGCCGTAAGTAAGTATAAGCGTCGTTCGATCGGATATCTCTCCGGCGCGTTTAAGCCGGTAAGAGAGCCGATATCATTAATAATAATTATACAATTACATGTAGGTATACGGTGTATCCAGGCCTCTCGGTATAGTTTAGTGCCGTGTTATTATCCCGTTCTCGTCTCGACGGCGGCGCGAGAGGCACGGCGGAGCGAGAGAGCGCCGGGCTCTCTGCCCTGGTATAGATATATGTTATTACTTATAATATTTCATCTTCGGAATTGGCGGTTGCGCTTTGTTTATGCCATGGGAACGTCATAGGCGGTTATAACTAAGGGTGGAAAAGGAGCGGAGCGCTTACAGCTCGACTCGTACCGTGGCTCACCGCGAAAGGACGAGAGAGGCGCGTTGAATCGGGCGCGCGCGCGCGCTGCGCCGGCCGGCCGGTTGTTCCTTTATGCCCCTGTCCCTTGCACCGGGACCCCGGCGGTTTCAAAGAAACGTACTTTTGCGGCCAAGTCGCTACGAGCGCTAACGACAGGCGTCCTTTTAACCGTTCGCCGTCCGCACGTAGAATTTAATTAAACTTACATACCCCCCGCGCGGCCCTCGCCGTGTGCTTTACGTGCGAATTTTTCGCCCAAGAATCGCGCAATGCGCGCAACGCGACCGTTTTACAGTTATGCAATCATAATGCACGTAACTAAGCTTTGACTGTCGCTGAATAATGCAGCCAGTTCCACGTACTCCGCTCGCGGCGCAGAAATATTATGTACACAGTACGGCGTCGTGTGTGCAAATAGTAACGCTACGCGCGTCTTACAATTCGATCGTATCGCCCCACCTTTCCCGGCGAGGATGAAACAGCCGTAACTCCCTTCAATTGTCATTCAGTAATTACTCGGAAAATGTGGAATGAAATGAAGGGCCCCGGGCAGTAACACGATGAGCCGCGCACGAGGGAAAAACCGTGCGAGGCTCGGAACAATATGTTTATGCTTAGCATAAAGACCATAATTGCAGACATTCTACGTTGCAACAAAGGTAAAAGAATAATTAGATTGGTTCCACAGTTTTAATATTTTCATGCCGGGTACGTGGCTTCTTTTCGTTTCCCACCTCGCGCGAATCGCGCCGATTTATACGATTTCCGTCGATTTATACCCACGCTCGAATGGACAAGTAACAACAACGTTGACGAACGGGTATACGCAGAAATGCGAATAGCGCGAGGCAATTGAATATCCGACGAATGGCCGTCCGCTGAACGTCCGCGGCGCGCGAGCACGCGTACGGTACACTTATACAGTGTGTGCCACTCGTACGCGTCGCGAGACGCGCCGATTTGCGAATGACTTTTAAAGGGATCGCGGCGCGACGCGGGAGAATCAGATCGGCCCGACGACGGCGGCAAATTATAGGGGATCTCGGCGTATTTCTCGCGGTGCGCGCGGCCCGGGTGTATCATCACTCGCACGCCGATTACCGCGGACTGTCCCGTATCTCTTTGCGGCGATCGGGTGCGCGGAAAAAAATCCGCGGCCGCAAACGAGACCCCGCGCGGTTCGGCGAACCGGACGGACGGTATATTCGACCGTTTCCAGCGCCGGGAAAATTTATAACCCGACTGATTGAATATAGGCGGATGCGTTCCGAGAAGTACTATGCCTGATTAGAAAGCCCGGCATGCACGCGGCAATGCATCTGCAGCCCCGCCCATTCCCGCTCGTCCGTTCGCACCCTTTTCTATATGTATATATGAATATATATGCGTTTATACAAGGTGCCCCGGGCGACACGGCACCGCGGCACCGCGTCGCATAAAGGTATTTTACGAGATGTAATAAGCCGGCCTCATAAAATTCTTTGCTCCGAAATTTCGCGTTTTATTTCAGCTTGCGCGCGCCCCCCCGCCGCGTTACTTCGGTGATTACATTCCGTATCGATCGTTTTTTTCAGCAATTTTTAGAAACGAGATATCAATTGTCGGACCGTTGCTTCCTTAATGATTCAACATCGGAACAAACCTTTTCGGACTTTCATATTCGCGACGGTAACTGAACTTATTGCCGTCCGCGACCGACCAATCAGGCTTTTAATATTAATCCCCGAATTACGAAAACAGACGCGCGAGAATAGATCGCGTTCGATTCAGCCGGACAAATATTAACGCCAGACTCAAACTCTGATCGGGGAATGACGCGCGGTGTCTGGGACACCCTGTATATGCCCGTGCACCGGCGCCCCGGCTTCCGCGAGGGGTGGAAAATGATGGACCTTTCGCGCCGTCCGGAGACTCTTTGAAGTCAATTTCACGGTGGATGTAGAGAAAGAGAAGTCATGGCGTTCGCGCGCGCAAAAGTCGCGCGTTCTTCCCGGAGAGTGAGAAAATGACACGCAAAGCCGGTCGTACATGCGTGAAAATAAAACATCCTGTTTTCCTCCGGCGAGCTCTCTCGCATATTACGACTCGCGAAAACTTCAGAGGAGGCTCTCATTTTAAGGAGACAGAGAAAGAGAGAGAGAGAGAATTTCCTTCTCTGACTACTTTCTACGACTTTCGATTGTCGTGCTTTTAAGCGACGCTTTTAATTGTCATTAATCCTTTCCCTCGAATTCGAATAATAATTTTTCAAGGAATAATACCGCTGGATTGAAACATCGACCGACGAACACCTGGCAGCCACAAGAAAATTGACGCGCCAACATTAACAGGCCGATTTGTTGCTCAGAGAATATTATTTCTCCAAAGTTGCGAGGCATTTCGAGTCCGCCGCGTGAAAGCCCGTGGTCCACGATGCTAGAACTTGGTCCAAGTCCTAGTTCCGAGAAATGTGTAGCCAATCAACTTGCAGCTTTTACGGAATAGCATTTCAGCACATTTCTCGAAACTAGGACTCGGGCCAAGTTCTGGATCGTGGACACAGGCCTTGACAGAGGCACCATTCGCGCGGTCTCAACGAACCGCGAGCTGTTGCTTTTGTCGACGTTTAACCTGCCAATTTCTATCGGCAGGGCAAAGGCTCGGGAACACGGCTAGGTCGATCGAGCTGCATCTAATCGCGCACGTGCGCGCGACAACGACAGCTACCGGCGGCGGCATTTAATTGACAAGCAGCGCCGGGGGTTTGCGCGAGTCGCACGATGTAAACTAATTACCCGGCACTTTGCGCACCCTCCCGCCCTCCCCCGCGTTCTCCGGGCGTTCTAACTACCCTCGGAATCTTTGGCCGGCGGCTAATTGACGTTGTCGGGTTACTTTTACGAGTGACTGACCGGCGCGTTTCGACAAAAGACGCGATTGCGCAATTATGCACGCGTTTAGGTCCGATCGCACGGCGAGAGGCGCGGGATAACGTTCTAACGCGAAAGATCTTTTCCTCTGAATCGTGTCCTGTCGATCCCGCAAGCCTATCGAAGCTGCACGGAACGCGCCGCGTCTCAGAGGAATTATTTTATGCGTGTGTCCAGATTTATGTTTTCAATCAAAAGTAGTTTTACTACAAACGTGCAGCTTCTGAAACCTTCCTTCTATCAAATATACGCGAAAATAATTTTATTTAAGGTGGCTCTTGCACGAAGGAGCGGTTAGTATGGGTGTTTTCGTGGAACCTCTTTGAATTTTTTAAATTCATATGACTTTTTTCATAAAAGAAATATCACTTAATGCATTATTTATCAAATGTATTGATATCCTAGATTATATACGCACATTTAAAAGCATATTTAAAAATATGTGGTACTGTCAAGTCTCAAGGAGCTGTCAAATTTCCTCGAAACATTGTATCTTTTGACTTTACTAATAAGTATTTGCTTGCAGTGGTCGGTGATCTCGTGTATTTAATGGCACATTCGAATCCTTATGACATTTATTATGTTTATCTCGTTTTTTGTTACGATCTGCTTTTTCTGCAAAATAATATTAACCCTCGAAGTGCTTCCGCGAGCGATCGGCCCATAATCCCAGTGCACCATGTAATAGTTACATAATATGAATATTATAATTTCCTACTTAACAATGTAAATGTAATATAACATGGGCGTTATAGTACATTTATCTTGTTGAATAGGAAATTATAATATTGATGTTATGTAACTATTACTTGGTGTTTACTGGGACGTTAAAGAGTACAACTGTAACATTTTTCTTTCTTTCATGTCATCGGTGACCGAGACTGACATTTCGCGTACGGATAGATAAAACTTATAACTACAACATACTTAAATTTCAATTTTTGCTATTTTTGGTTGGTTTATGCAGGAGCCATCTTAATTAATGGCGTAAAAATGTATAGGTAAAGGTAAAGAAATAATTTGGCATAATTGAGCAGTTTACAAATTCGTCGCGGTGTCTCGAACGCCGTAGTCTTGAGCCAAAAGAGTTCGTGTCCGAGCGGAAATTTTCGACGTGTCCTTTTACAATTATATGAATGTCGACACGTGTGTCCCGCGTGTCTGTCGTTCGAAAAGCGCTCGTAAATAAAGCCGATCGATGCAATATTTCACAGAGTGATTATGTAACAATCGCAGTCGTATTCGCGACTATTACGCCCGGCACGATACCCGCGGGTTATCTGAAATCGCTTTACAAGTATACAGCCGTCGTTCGGCTTATCGGCGTGTAGCTTCGATAAAATTTTGCAGCTCTAAAATCTGAAGTACGCGTTCTCTAGTCAACGATCCCGGGGGCGCGCGCGACACCGCAATTCAAAAATCATAAAGATAGCGCCACGGTCTTACATACAGTTCTGGAAACAACATCGAATTTTTAGTGGTGGGGAATGACTCCATTAGGACGATAGGTTTTCGTTCGCGCTATCGTCACTGCGCGTCGCTACTAGTTCTGGAGTGTGGCGAGACATAACCTCAAATGTACAGTCTGCAAATCACGCGTAGCTCTGTGAGAATTGAAATTGTTACCGTTTCAATAACCGTAAATTGTACGGTAATTTTTGTTGA
This sequence comes from Vollenhovia emeryi, assembly GCF_000949405.1. NCBI lineage: Eukaryota > Metazoa > Arthropoda > Insecta > Hymenoptera > Formicidae > Vollenhovia > Vollenhovia emeryi. Next base: position 697,861 of record NW_011967144.1, read on the forward strand.
AATTCCTAAATCGTGTGCGATGCCGCAGTGCAATGCAGGGTATAGAACTATGAAACAAAAAATGCTCTGCTTTTGAAGTGCCCAAAAATATTGAAATTATTCCTTTTATGCGTCTCCAGGAAGAACAGCATTGTAAAATATCGATACATACGTGGTTTTGTGTCATCGCACATGACACTCGTAGAGTATACGCGGCACCTTGCGGCTGAAAATCTAAGTAAAAACGTGGACATTAAGGCCGGTATTCATAGTCCGTTCTTATATTTAAGATCATCTTAAGTATACTCTTAATGTGTTTTCAACCAATTACAGAGCCGTATTAGCGTCTTAAGACAACACTTAAGATGATACTAAAATAAGAATCGACTATGAATACCGGCCTAAGGGAGTCTACCCCCCCACCACCGTTGTTTCCAGACCCGTACGTAAGACCGTGGATAGCGCGAGACGTCTTCGATCGACGTCTCGTCCTTTTTCGGGCGGAGAACGTTAGCGCGGATTAGAATAAAGAGCGGCGACGCGAAAGCAAATTTATGGAGGCGAGGTTTCTCGCGAAAATTTAACCTCTGTCGAGCTGCACGTCTCGGTCCACGCACTGCTATTAGTCGAATCGCGTGCGAAAATAGTTTTAACTAGACCAACCTGATGTATCGAACAAGTTTGGGAAACAAACGGCAGTGCTGTGTAAAATTTTCCACCCGGCATATTTATATCCACTGTCATAGCTTGCGTCCTGCCGTTAATAATTTTTGGAGGACGGACTCTATATATATCTTTCCTTTCTTTGCCGTCCTTTTTCGTGCCTTTTTGTTTTTACCGGGTGGGTACACACGCAGACACACGTACGTACAACTTGCGCACGATGTACGACGAGGTCTGCGCGAATTAGGTCAGTTTATCCCGCTAATGGGAAATATAAAGTCGTATGCACAAATACGCGCGTAAATTAAATTTAACAGCCGTCCCGGCGATACGTGTGATTTACCGTTGTGTTTGTGCTTCGCATACAGCCACGAAGTATGTAATAAAATAAACGGCCTCGCGGCGGAGTGGCCGGGGCGTACTTTACAGTTTATCCGGTGAAACCGCGCGGTTACAATAATTTACACGTTTGGCCTCTTTACATTGTGTACGTACATACGCGGAAAGAAAGGAGGCGGTACGTCGGCGACGACGAGGCAGCAATGTCAACGAGGCTGCCGAATTCACTCTCGGGTCCGCTCGACGGGACGCGATAATTGAAGGTGTCGCCGAAAATGAAAGATATATTTTCACGATGAACACGTGGCTCGAATTTCTCAGAACAATCCAAATTTAAAGAGGATACAAATTATTAACGGCAAGTTATTATCTTCTGCCGCTTTCGTCTCCCGAATATTTGATAATATTTTAACAGATAATAAATATTGCAGGCTGAAACTCCTCACGTGCTCATTGGCGCCTTTTGTCGTTTCCTTTCCTTTTTTCCCCTTTAACCGATGATCGACTGACCAGCCGGAAAGAAACACTACCCCGATACAGCGCCCTCGTCTCCGAGGGCTCCCATCGCGATTGTTATTGCTCTGCGCGCAGCTGTTGTAATTTCAGGTAATTCGAGCGATCCGGCGGCGGATCGGCGCTCGCGTCGAAGCCGCTCCAGCAGCGAGTTATTTGTTGCCGGCGAGGTGCGCGCGTAGAGCCGATCGAGCGAGCCGCGCCGCGCGTCGAGGGCGAGCGATAATATTCGCACGGCGAGTGTTATGAGAGAACGCTCATCCGCGTCTGTTATTCTACGAGGAAGTACGCGGACTTGTTCCTGCCGACATCGGCCCGCGTCGATTATCACTACGTGATACGCGCGTACGCGTACGCGCGTATCGATTCTCGCCCCTACGCGCGCCTCTCGCGAAAATATTCAAATTTCTCGCCGCGGGCGGAGTTCTTCGCCGGGAACTCCGCCGGGCGAAGATCCCGACGAGCTGAGAGAACGCACGTGATCCGCATATTTTATCCGCGGCCGAAAACGCGATGTTATTTAAACGACGGCGTGAGAGAGCGAGAGAGCGAGAGAGAGAGAGAGAGAGAGAGAAAGTGGAATTGCTTATTATTTTCTAGGATAAAATACATTTTAGCAAGTAGATCGCTAAATTATGATATACTATATGTTGCGAGTAATTCAAAAGAATTGGATGTAGAAAGAAAACTGAGGAGACGCGGGTACACAGTCTTCGCAGTTAGGAGCAGTTTCTTCAATTCTGTAATATCGTACATTTTGGACAATCGTTCATGTTTCGGATCAAAGCGCCATACCGATTGGATTTAGAAAGAGCAAGTTTTAAAGCAGCTCCCGAGCTGTTGAAATTTTGTACAATTTTCGACAACTGCTCGAAGCTGTCTCCAACTCGAATCTACTTCCA